>NW_019417254.1:106544-113879 GCF_000390285.2 Anoplophora glabripennis
CATTGTAAAAGATATAAAGTCTCAAGTATTTTTATATGCAGATGATTTAAAAATGGTGAAAATTATAAATAATGAAGGTGATTGTTATTCCTTTCAGACGGATCTTGATCTTTTGTATTCTTGGTGTCTGGCAAATAATTTAAGTTTAAATATTAGTAAATGTGAAACAATGACCTTCTCAAAGAAAAGAAATGTCATACTGTACGATTATAATATAAATGGTATCTCTATTGAACGAACCTATAAAAAAAGATCTTAGTATAATTCTGGATCCTCCTTACCCCTTCCTTCCTTCTATTTCTTTCTACCTTTCTTTTATTTATTTTCAATCTTGGTGAAATTGTTCACCTTGTACCCTAGGATCATTTAAGTTATCGGGGAAGTAATCCACGTCAGAATGCACAAAGTTCAGTTTCAGGTTATCAAACATCTAAGTTCTCTGATATTCTCCACCACTTTCACTATGAGAGATTTATAATTGTGGCTTTTGTGCTTGTTTAAAAAAGCTTTCTATTGAATTATTGAAGCTTTGCCATCCATTCTTCTCGGTTTCATTCATACTCAACTCATAACATTCACCTTCGTTGTCCAAAGCCTTACCGAATTGTTCCATTGGTCACAAGATTTGTGCGTAGTGGAGGAAGCAGCTCTGTGGATGGACCCCGATAATTTAGTTGGCTATAGAGAAGACCAAGGTGAGCAATTTCGCCAAGATGTAAAGAGAAAAGTATCAGGATGAATATGATGGCTGGCTACTGTAGAATTAAAGGTTAATGGGGACTAGTGCAAAACTGAGTTCAGATTCGTGTTTAGCAGGTCACAAAATATGGAGATAAAGTTACAGATCCAAGTATACAGACCAGCTTCTATCACATTACGATCCTTAAGCATATTTGCAAATAATTCATTTTTTGGGGATTTGGGTGGCAGGATGTATTGAGGAATTATAAAATTATAGTCCTGGTTGTTAATTTTTTTATTATCGATACATGCAGACATAGTAAATTACAATTCACTAAAATAAACTAAATACGAATTTATTATATTGTTAACAACTGTTATTATTTCAATTTTTGATATCAAGTACCACAACAGTATACCGAAAACGGTGACGTGCAGAACCATGTTCAGAATCCAAAATCTGAAATAAACAAAAATAATACATAATCGTAATGTTTGTTTCCAGTGTCACTGGAATTACAAAGAGCTACAGATATTTGAACTGAAAAGAAATCTATTTTTCGACATAGTGATTATTTTCCCTAGTTTATAAAGAAAATTCTCTCCAACATTAGAAAATTTCTTACTCGCGATATTGGCCTAGAAGTGGGTGTATCTAACAGTGGCGTGTACTACGGGAACAATTATTATTACACCCCTATCAGGTACAAAGGGTTCAGGCATTAAAAAAACAATGATTTTCAGCCCTATGTGGAATTTTATCAGTGGTTTCTACATTAAATAACACAAGATCCGGATAGTTTTCACGGATGGATGTTGTTTTACAAGAGGTGATATACTAAATTTCCACAACGTTCACTATTGGTGCGATGCAAATTCTTACGTAGAGATCTTCGGTTCCAGCAACGGTTTCCAGTGAATGTGTGGCGTTGTATTTTTGGTGACAGATTACTCGGTCCGATAGTGTTGCCTGAACGTTTAAATGTGCTGTTTATTTAGAGTTTTTAACAAACGCCCGGATTTTTGATGGTGCCCCTCCACCTGTTTCTCATGCAGTTTGTGATTTTTTACATAGGGACCAACTTTCCGGAAAGGTGGATAGGACGAAATGGCCCTGTACGTTAGCCAGCACGAAGGCCGGATATGTACCCTCTGGGCATTGTTTAGGGGTGTATGAAACAAAATATGTACTGAACGCCTATTGTCGATGTATCAAATCTTCAACAGTGTATTTTTGCTGTAGCTAATGAATTTCGATAAATGCCGGGAGTATTTGCACGTATGCGGACTAATTTTTATCGTCGTGTAGAAGCATGTTTATTAGCAAATGTAGAAATGTAAATAGATTATGTAATAAATTACTTTTGTAGCAATTTATTTTCCAATGATTAGGAACAGTAGGAAAAAAAATAAAACGCTTCCACACTGAATTAAAAAGGATTCCATTATACCTAATCAGTATAATATTTGCAATTCGCGGCAATAGAAACACTGCTTAAGATATTAACTGAAAAGTCATATATTTTTTTAACTTACATCATGGTGTTTCTTATTCCTTTTTCTCTATTGTATTCTTCATTAAACAGTAACTTTGAGGAAGATATCTTTGCTTGGCGATAAAATGCATATCTATCATCTGAGGTTATATCAAAATAGTGTCCAAAAGAAAACGTTTGCGTTCCATCCTCATTTACATGTTTCTGTAAAGCTTTCACTTTTGCATTTTTAAATTTCCATGAATTCCTAACAAAATGCGATAATGTCGTAATAGCCACAAACAATTTTCGCTGAATTTTAATAATCCTAAAAATTAAATATGAATCGTGCACTAGAATCAAGTGGTCTTCTTTAATTTCTTTTACAAAAAAAATAAAGGAAATATACAGGGTCCCTTAAATGAGACGACACAAAAGTAGAATGTTCTAAGGCAAAAATTATATCTATTCCAAGTTACTTCATTTTGCCGCTAGATGGCCATACGCGATACATTTTTAGTTCTATCTAAATTCTTAAATCCGATTCTAATTAAAATATTCATGTGTCAATACTGGTGTACAGATGCCACTTTTTGCCATAGTAACCGAAGCAATTACATTTTCTACGAAATGGGAAATATAACATTAAGCTTTTATTTTTCTCATAAAGACAAGGGCTTTTACAAGTTTTTTTTGTTGTTTGTAACATTGTTATACACTTAACGGTTTTTAGGTAAGGTAAAGTAATAGAAATTTTTCAAATATTATTGGTTTTATTAATAATTATCATGGTGTCTATTTTGAGAAATAAGTATTAAAAGTATATTTTTTCATACCAATTTCAATAAAAATAAAACAATAGTAATATAATAACTACCATCTGAAAAGAGAACGTGTCCTAATATGAGCACTTTAAAAACAGAAACTGCAGGAACAGATTAGTTTCCAAAAAATGACCTATTTGCTAATGTTATTATTTAGTTTCACGTTTTTTCCAGAAATAAAATTATTTCTACGAAAAATTGCCATTGGCGTATTCTTTTCTTGGGAAAAGTTGGCGGACGCTTTATTAGCACATCACTGGTTGAAACCAGGAGGTTTTCATCAAATAAAGGATTAATTTATTAGGAAATTCAACAAAACGTAAAAACAAGCCCAAATATCTCCTAAACGTCTGCTACTATTAAAAAACAAGAAGAAACATTTTTTATTCATTTAACATAACAGTACCTGAATTATTTCTACAAAAAAACATCAGTGGCGTATTTTTTTCTTGGGAAAATGGGACGGCACCTCCAGTAGTACGCTACTGGTTAAAGCCACGAAATTAATATTACATTCAATAAAAGGTCTAGTTAAGTAAATGCGTCGTAGTAAATTCATTCAATTCCGTCAGCGCATTATGAAGATATGGCAAAAAATCTCTATTTTTTCGAAATTTTGGGAGGCTGTATCTCCTAAATTTACCGCAATCATTTGTGCTGCTCCTTTTGAAAACCTGTATCAGCAATTTTTGCTTATAGCTGCCGAATCATCACCCCAAGTTTCAATCTACGTCCCACATTTTGAGATATATTTAAATAAATAAGACAATTTTATTTTATTTCAAGACTATCCCGAAACCGAAGCGTTCTACGACCCAAAACTAGTTCATACAAACGTACCTACTATGGGAACTTATTTCTTATTTTGAGGTAGAGGTAAAGTCTAATGTCGGGATACTCTGTATATCATAAAATAGGAAAGGTGCGATAAAGACGCTTGACGATTTACTTACATCGTTTTTTTTCCAAAAGCCTTTAGTAAACCATCAACAAGTAATGCAGGTATTATATGGTATAAAAAGAAGTATGCATAAAACTTGTATAAATTATTTACCATTGGACCTGAAGGATACCAAAATAAATTTGTGAATGGCGCGTCCCATACTGAAATTCAGCCATAATCTAGTAATTCTGTAATTCTTTGTTGATCATGACTGTCTTCTCTTCCAACTTAAGTGTCACCCAACCACTGGACTACATTCTACATGAGTGACGTACGGTGTCTGGAATTCATTATCTGAACGTACAGTATTTCTAAGTTCCCACATATTAATTAAAGTGTAATGATAATTATAAACTCCCTTTTGAGAAGTAAATGGTAAACTCTTCAGTCATAACGGTAGATGGTTAAATAAAGAAACAAACCCTCAGGTTACAGATCTAATATAGTCGATATACGCACAATTGGAATATATTTGGTATTAACTCAGCAAATTTTTCTCCATCAGTCTACGTCCAACATCTTCAGATATAATGGGCTGGGGAATAAATAGTAACAATTGTTTTTATTTCAAATTTAAAAATTCACATTCCTCTACTAGGTTGTGATTTTGGTTGCTTCGTTAGATTTATTTTTTTTGAACTTTCGTTCATTTGAAATGGAATGGAAATGGTTGATAAAATTGATCATTTTCGGCACTTGCTTCCTTTTGTCGAGACTGGGAAAACGGTAAAGCCACTCAAACTACTCGGTAAATTTAAATATATGGCATGTATATGGTGATGATGCGATGAATGAACGAACGGCCCCCGCTGATGGTTTCTGCGCTTTAAAGAAGGTCACTTCAACCTTAAAGACATGAATCGTTCCGGACACCGCGCCCTGTTGAATTTGATGACCAAATGAATCAAGAAGGAAATTGGCTCTGGAGATGGAATGTGATCACAAAACAGTATAGTGCAGCGATTTGAAGAGTCTATTGTGTCGTTTTTTTTTTGACGTAGAACCAGGTCAGACATGGTAGGTTTTATTAAGCATGTGATTAGGCATATGAAATCGTATTTTACATTTTTGTTGGTCGGGATCTTTTTAATTTCGAAAAATTTAAAAAAAAACTATTTTTATGAGAACATGTTTTTTAAAGTCTCCACCGTTATATCTCAAAAAATAATTGTACTATCAGAGTAATTTTTTTTTTGTAAATTAAAGCAGACACAATAGCGCTTTTAACAGTACTAACGGATGTTATAAAAATCGCTTTTTCATTTCGCTAAAAATCAGGAAAACTTGATATTTAAATTTTGTGTAATACAATTTTCACCAATCGATAATCTTTTTTATTTGTAATTTTTTTATATATACATGCAGCGAAGAAAATGAAGCCCAAACATTACATAAATTCTTGAAATAATTAGTTTTTTCCTAAAGCTTATAGTTTGGCAACAAGCGATTATTTCATAGCGCGCTAAACTGATGCATGGGGCGTCCAACGTAATGTGTAATCTACATAGTGTACGGCTTGCGGGATTTGGAGTAGGTACGTGCTTAATAAGCAGTGTGTAATAATTATCAGAATATATTAAGTTTTTAAGACAATGGAGTGCATTATTTGTAAGAAAACTGTGCGGGATGATGACAAATCTGTAGTACAAAGACCTAGAATTCAAGATTTGTTGTCAAAAAAAAAAAAACAATATTTTAAATGGCGAAATTAAAATAAAATACCTTATAGACTGTCGTAAATCATATGCTAGGTTTTAACATTGATCTTACCTGTATTTTGCAATCAGACGTATCACGCGAATATAAATATTTATAAAATTCGCTTTTCATTTCGCTAAAAATCAGGAAAACTTGAAATTTAAATTTTGTGTAATACAATTTTCACCAATCGATAAACTTTTTTATTTATGATTTTTTTTATATACATGCAGCGAAGAAAATGAAGCCCAAACAAGATATTAATTTTTGAAAATAGGAAAAAAATCTGCATTTGACGTTCTTAAAAAAATATTGTCGTCCTTCAAAACTTATCGGAATTGCCAATGCTGTCTAATGACGAAGTTGTAGAAATCGTTACAAAATTTATTCTTCTACTGTACAAAACCAAAGATAAACAAATTCTAAAATTAAATGATCTAAGAGTCGAATTAGCAAAAACAACAAACAAACCATCATGGGAGCTTCCTCCAACTGACGGCGCTTTTTACCAACACTTTTTAAGGTAAACGTAAATATCTAATTAATAAATTTCTTAGCTAATATATTATAATTAACTATTGCAGGTGTATGTATCAACTTAAAATATGGTACAACAGCAATGCATCAACACCACTTATAAATTCAGATGGTTCAGGATGGAATATAACTGACGATGTTTGAACTCCAATATTTTCCAATGATAAGCCAATTCCTGATTTTGTTCGGCAATCATTAAGCATTTATTGTTCAGACAAAAATTGTGACAATAGAAAATGCGGGTGTGTTAAATAAAGAAGGCCTAAAATGTTGTAACGAGTGTAAATGTCGTTCTTGTAATAACTTTATTAAATACATATTTCGAGGAAGATATGAAGGAAGATGACGAATTAGAATGTTTTTAATGTAGGGTCTAAATTGCTAAATATATACATTGTGGCAAATATTAAATGATTTTTTTATCAATAATAATTATAAATGGCAATTGGTGTTTGTCATACTGGTATATTTTTAAAATTTTAAAATACATAGTGCATAGGTATGTCAATATTCCAACAATTATACTAAATAATTTTATAAATAATACCTATAGATATGACTTTGAATAAATAGGTATAAGAAACCAAACTCACATAGGCGGAAAAATAAATTAAATCAGCTCTCAAAATTCGCTAGTTTTTTACCTTAGCTTTATACCAAATGTGTAGGTACCAAAATAAGTAAGTTATTTTGAAGTTAATAAAATCGATAAAAATTTGACCACTCCACACGTAAACAACGCGACGCGACGCAGCGATCTGATATTAGACAGACGACAGGCGGTAAACAGTCTAATGCGAGAGCCAGATGTGCAAAAATGTGGCTTCAGTTTGTTTAAAAAAAATTGCGGTCGTCATAATGTAAGATGCGCATAAAAAAGTATGATTTTATAAACATTTCTCATGTATTGGCTTTATTTTATTCGCAGCATATACATACAAATTTTCACAAATAAAAGTTTTTCTCGATTGCTGAAAAATACATTCACCAAAATAAAAGGTTTAAATTTGTTATTATTTTAACAAATCAAAAATATATATTATATACATATTCGCGTGATACGTCTGATTGCAAAATACAGGTAAGATCAATGTTTTGAAACCTAGCATATGATTTACGACAGTCTATAAGGTATTCTATTTTAATTTCGCCATTTAAAATATTGTTTTTTTTTTTA
>NW_019417254.1:114120-133973 GCF_000390285.2 Anoplophora glabripennis
TTTTTCAGTAGTTGATCATTCGTTTTTTATAACTTGCTATTGCTTGTTAGTTAGTATGTGGTGTGAATAAAATCCATTACAACTTGTGTTGTACTTTGTCTCGGTGTGATTTAAAGTCGACATGTCTGGAAAATAAGTAAATATAGGGATAAACTTTATATTACAAAAATTACTCAAAATTTAACGCTCTGTCAGATGGACTGCATTTCCACGTTCCAGGGATCAAACAATTTTTTAATATCGCCACGCCATCTACACAGGAAGATTTGAACTAACAGCTCTAACTGCAATTTGAAGCTATTCGAGGGAGCTAAAAACCCCGGTTTCCGGAACTAAAAATAAATTTTTGCATTTCGGAGATATTGGCAGCGGGAGTGTCAAATGTATAATTTCTAATTTTTTTCCAGATGATTATTAATTATCTACGAGGTGTAGATATATTTTGCACATCTAGATTTCTGGCATCGAAGAGCATTAAACATAAGTTTTTATTATTTTCATTTATTTACATTAGCTCAACAACATGAAAATAAAGTTAAACTACAAGAATTAATAATAAAATATGTACATCTTTTTAAAAAAGCTTTTTTTTAAAATTCAGAAAAAAACACCTAACTTTAAGTATGTAACCTGTTACAAATTATTACTTTTTAGGAAAAATGTTGATTTTTTTGAAATGAAGCAGCGCACGGTGGGAAATATTGGACAAAATTCTCGCCACTCGCCAATTTTCATCGTCTCGTTGTGATTTTTTTTTAATAATCTCGTGGTAATCTGAATATTCATATTCCGGTGAGGTTATTTCGAAAAACCCTTTTTTTAATGCTTTGGGGCCTCAATGTTGAAGAAAATTTTTTTTAAATACTCGATATTCAGTTGTGGAAAATAATGTTTAAAAAGTATCCGCTATTAATAAAATTGTGATGTGATAAATCAAATCAGTGAGAAAAATCATAGAGTGAAAAAATTTGTCACAATTATTTTCTTTAATAAAATGTATAAGTGTATTTTGGTTGAGTGTTCATCATCGCAATCGCCAAAACGTTTAGTCAAAACTGAAAACATAACCTAAAGACCCTGAAATTTTGTTTAACTCGAATTTTTTGCTAGAAAAATTCCATAAAATTCATCTACATAGCAATAAAACGTTTGTAAAACATTATTGTGGCTTATTATTACTAACCATTTATTAAATTTGCAATGAAGCCTGATAGACTAACCTAACCTCAAATTCAGGAGTTAGGAGAATCAAATATTATCTAAAAAAAATAAAAAAAATTCAATAGATTTGATATACAGTCATTCTAAATGCACACATTCCTGAACCTTAACACTCCTAAGCCAAATACACCCGAACCCCGAGATCTTTGAAACCCTATACTCTCAAACCCAATACCCTCGTGCCTGCACTATATACCCTACTCTTTTGAACCCTACACTATAGTCCGTTTAGGCTATAGCCTCTGGGGCTTCAGCAAATAAAGTTAAAGAGTTTTTTAGTAGGCCTATAGCTTCAATATTCCTAAAGCCTAGACCATCAAACCCTTTACTTCCAAATCCTAGACTCTTATACCTATACTCCCAAACCAAAGACTCTTAAACCCTATACTCACAAACTCTAGACCCTCAAACCCTATGCTACCAAATACTAGATTCTTAAATCCTAGACCCTCAAACCGTATACAGTAAAATTACTGCTCTTAGTTATCTTTAAGAATGAAGCCCCTTTACCGCGTCAAGGTGCAGTCTTCAAAGAGGTTTTATTTCGTTTTTTTTTTTTTTTGGTTTTTGTTATAATTTTTTTTTGTTTTTGTGGAATTAGATAATGTTGGTTTTGAGATTAGGTTTTCCAGATTCAAATTCATGGTTTGGGTATAACATGTTACGTAGGGTTCTATTGAATCTACTTCGTACTTTTGGCATGTAAAAAAACATTTTTTCCAATGTAAATTTCGTTTAAGGAGTTTAGGTTAGAATTAATAATTTTGAGGTTAGGTTTTTGAAGAAAAAACATCAGATACATCATCAAGAGTCATAATAATCAATTTTATTAATAGCAGATAGTTTTTAAACATTTTTTTCTACAAGTATTTAAACATTTTTTCTTCGACACTGAGGTTGGGGCGCTCCCTAATCATTAAAAAAAAAAGAATTTTTCGAAAAGACCTCAACAGAATATGAAAATTCAGATTACCACGAGATTATTAAAAAAAAAATCACGACGAGTGGCGAGAATTTTGTCCAATATTTCCCACTGTGCAACGCAACGCTTCGAAATTGCTGCTGATTTACTCTGTCATCATCGATTAACGCGTGGTCGTAATATTATTGCTGGTGATGAAAAATGGTGTTGACCTTGAAACAGCGAAAAAAACGGTTAAACTCCAAAAAAGGAACAACTCCATGAACAAAACCAGAACTTCATCCTCGAAAGACAATTTTATACGTCTGGTGGGACAAACCGTCAACGCAGAATTCTATGTCCAACATCTACGGGGCTATTCGACGGCGATACGATGTTCTTTTGCAACATGACAATGCGCGACCACATACCGTCAATATCACCAAAACGGCCATTCGGAAGTTGAATTGGGAAGTTCTGCCGCACCCGCCTTACTCTCCCGATTTCGCGCCTTCTGGTTTTAACCTCTTCCCCTCTTTGTCAAACTCTGATGGGTTTCTTTTAACAATGAGTTAAGAGTTTGGTTAGATGAGTTTTTCGACTCAAAACCGGAGGATTTCCACAGAAGAGGCATCGAGAAACTTTTTGAACGTTGAGATGATGTCAAAAATAATGATGTATTCTTCATCACTGATTAGCCTATTGATGATAATTGTAGAGTTAAAAATAAAATATCTTAAATTTGCATACCGTACTCAGAAACCGAAGTGAATATGAACTAATTTTGAAGTGTTCTATCACTTCTCAGAGGTAAAGTCTGACGTGTCGGGACACTGTATATTATAAAATAGGAAGCATACTGACGCTTGACTATCTACTTACAGCGTTTCCTTTCCAAAAGCCTTTAGTAAACCACCAACAAGTAATGCAGGTATCATATTGTGTAAAAAGAAGTATACATAAAACTTGTATAAGTTATTTGCCACTGAACATGAAGGATACCAAAATAAATTTGTATATGGTGCGTCCCATATTGTCATTCGGCCATAATCCACTAATTCTTTGTAGGTCATGATTGTCTTCTCACCAGCAGCAGCGTTGTAGACTGGAATTTCATCTATGTCACTGAAATCATGTTAAAGGTACATTTTTAATTACCCTTGATCTTATTATTATTTAGTGTTGCAACACAATGTAAACGCAAAATAAAGAAAATGTAGGAAATCTAATCGCGGAATCGCATATTAAATCTAATCCTGTTAATTTTTGGTCTTTTTACATAACTTAAAAAATACCTCTATTATCCCTAACTCAATGAATTATCATAATAGGATCATTAATGGTCATTCATAATACATAGTATTGTAGATGCACTTGTTCAATTCTTTCAATCTGGGTTTATTCGTTCATCTATGTATGATGAATCTAAGCCGGATTTTACAAACAATAACATTAGTGTTAATAAGTACCTAATTATTTTACAAATGCGGAATTGTCAGATATGCATTTTGTCTTTGGTCGAAGTAATGGTATGCTGAGTTGTATCCAGGACGTAGGGTACCTCATCACACAATATTTGCTCGTCTTCATCAACGTTTGCGCGAAAATGGTACACTTAATAAACAAACGGTTGACTGTGGGCGCCCTCGAGAAGTACGAACTGTGCAACTAAGAAGTTTTTAAGAAAAACTTTGACACCCCTTATCTCGGAAAGCGAATCATTTGCGGACATACGTTTATAAGCAAACTGCCATTATTTTCTCATGTAGAATCACCCCCTGAAATTTGTCGCACTTATTTACTAACACCCTGTATATAGGGTGTCCCAGACCACCCGTTCACCCCTTCTAAAATCCAAAGTACATAGTTATATGAAAAATGGTTCAAATGAAAGTTACTAATCTCCAAGGGGCACATATTGTCGTGACCTTGTCTGTGGCCTTGAAGGTCATTTTCAAGGTCAGTTCAAGGTCAGCTTAGTTTTTTTAAATGGGAACCCTTATTTTCAACCCTGGATTCAGAAAGATGATGTATCATGTGTAGGGTCCATTTGACCCCGAAGGTCACGTGAAGGTAAATTTATTTTTACTGAATCCTTGCACCCAAATAATCTCGCAAAGTTAAGGTTTAGCGAAATATGTGTCAGATAAACGTTGCATAAAAAATCGAAGTTGACCTTGAAAATACCTTGAAAATTGTTTCCAATGTCAAAGTCAAGGTTATCGAAACATGCCATTTAAAAATTTTGCAATTCTTCAGGGTTAGGATTTGTTTCTAGGAGTTATAATAACGACGAATGATTTCTGAAGGATTTCCTTTTTTTTTTCGAGAAAATGTTTAAAATTAATGTTAAAGAAACTTACTTAGATAATGCCTTTTCGTAGGTAATCAGAATTAACAACTTTGTTAAAATGTCCACTGGAATCCAATCAAAAGTGGATTTATCTTCTATATAACATATTTGTAATACACCTAGAAATATTATATTAAATAGGTGTTTTACTATTTTTTTTTAATATGCTTTATTAATACCTTTTTGTTTTTATTTAAAACCGAATATCTGAAAATATTAATTACTACAAACTGGAAACAATTTCATAAAAAAGTATGATAAATTTGCTCCGGCATTGCTTCGTGAAATTATTAAATAATATTTACGAGTACGTAAAATGTTTTTTTCTTTAGAAGGGGTTAGTTAATGAAATCCATACAAATAAAACAATTCCGTTTGATTAAAGCTTGATATTATTCGTAGTAGCAACGTTAAATATAATTTTCTATTCACCTTTTCCTCCACCACAGAGCAGACCCATTGGGCCATTGAAGTTTTCAACCCAGCCACGGATTGGTTCGTCTAAAGACGCAACAACTGCAATTTAAACATCAGTAGTAAAAGTTTCAAGCAACATAACTTTTGTAGTGTTGATATATAATGTACCTACGTTCCGAAACAAACAGGACTTTTCAAAAATAGATATTTCTAATAAGGTTATCTATTGGAAATTACATGCGTCAAAATTTCATGACATTTGGATGAATAGAAGTAGAGCTATTGCGTCTGAAGTGATGTTTGTGTAATCGGCATCGGTACAAAATGAGCATCGAACAAAGAGCTAATATTAAGTTTTGTTTTAAACTCGGTAAAGCTGATTGATGAACCAAGATTATGGTAATGAATGTTTATCCCGTCGCAGAGTTTATGAGTGGTATACCGGTTTAGAAACGGCCGTGAGGATATAAATGATGAGCAACTTATTGGCCAACCGAAATCCGTGTCCACCGCAGATTTCATCAAAAATTAGCACAAATTCATCAGAGATCAGTCAAAATCTTCATTGAAATTCATGGAATTAGAATTGAGCATCTCTAAAACATCAATTTATCCTATTTTGGATGAACATTTGAACTACCGAAAAGAGCACGGTTTCTTCCGCGCAAGTTAATTGACGACCGAAAATTGCTCAGAATTCAACACTCAAAGGACATCACCAAGGGTACCAAAAAGGAGAAAAATTTTTCTTTACAACATTGTGACTGGTGTTGAATTTCGGTGTTTTGAATATGATCCAGAAACCAAGCGCCAAAATGTCGAATGGAAGGCGTCAAGGCTCAAAAAAATCTCATTTGGAGGGAGCATTGTCCACAAAGAGTTCGTTCCACCAGGCCAAACCGTTAATGCACAATTCTATCTTGACGTTTTGAAGCGTTTGGTGCATCGTATTCGTCTTATTCGGACAGAATATCGCACAGAAGGAAGTTGGTGTTTGTTACACGAAAAGCCTCATTTCAACGATCGACTAAAAATCGAATTTTAACTGTCAACCATTTGACGTGTTCGCATGATTTGCCGATGAAAGGAAGCGTTTTGTGGACGTAGAGGCCATCCAAAAGGCTTGTACTGACATCCTAAAAGACATCCTAACCGATCTAAAACACTCATTCGACATGCTTTTAGAGGAGCGTGCAAATCGTTGTATTTAGTCGAAGTTTTGATAAAAACCTTTTTGTTGTTCTTGTTTTTAAAAAATCCTGTTTACTTTGGTACGTACATACCTTGTATACAGAATAGTAACAATAGTGTACCGTAATTTTAGAGTAGATATGTTTTCCTACACGTAGATAAAAAGTTACATTTTTCATGATTTTCAATTTTATAATTCAAAAAGCCACTAACATTTTGAGACACAAAAATTTGAAAAAAGGGCGAGCAGTGAATGATGCTGCTAACAACTGGTTGATTTACTGCAACTGATTTTATTTAACAAATATTTTGCATCTTGATTTTCCTCAGAAAGACAAATATTTGATAGAAAAATAATATTTATGTTTACTGTTTTAAAATGTGATGATTAATGAAAATACAAGAGATAAATATCTATAAATTTTATGATTTTTAGCAAAAGTAAATTTTATCTTTCAGTTTTCTGGATTTACTTACCAATTGAAGGCCTTACAATTGTTGCAAGTAGTTTGCCTTTGCACAAATCATTAACAACATGTTCAGATAAAGATTTTGCAAATGTGTAAGTATTTGGTAAAGGATAAATATACTTCGATGACAGAATACTTAAAGTGTGTTGATCAACTTGTTCCGCCAATGTTATAGTACTTTTCCAATCGGCATGTGCTGGATATATTTTTTCCTCTACTTCGAATCTATCGCAATTACAATATGAAGTAGATATATGCACAAACGTTATTAACTTCTTTGCTTGCAAAGCTATGTCTACTACTTCTTTAGTAGCTCTTGTATTTAGTAGTACTGCATCTCTCAGGTGATCATCGAATCTTACTGAAGCGGCTCCATGGTAGATGATGTCCACGTTTTCAATAAGAGTTTGGGTGTCTTCTTCGGTTAAACCTAAAAATTTATATATTTCTACATTTAACGAAGATGAAAATCTGTCTTTTTTTTTAAGTAGAGAATGAAATATGTATTATCTTAGAAAACAGTATTTTTTTTTTCTTACTAAAATTAGTCAAAATTTGTTATATTTATTTAAAATCTGGTTATACACTGAACTAAATGTATATCAAAAAGAGTTTGTACCAATTGTAATAAAACAATAAAACTGTATTTATGATAAGTTTGCAATAACGTCACATTAATAATTAAGTGCAGCTGATGTAAAAATCCTAAATTCCTGTTTTCCATCGCGTTAGCTCTAGTCAAATTAAGAAATTTTATTATTTTAAGTTTACCATACTTTGCCACGTTGACAAGGCACTAAATTAATTGATCATCAGTTGACAGACATTTCACGTTTTGGTTACTTTCGATAGCAGTACCGCGAAATTTTTGTGTATTGGGAGCATGTAAAAAGGTCTTTTCAGAATTAATAAATTAAGGCACTCAATTGCCGAAATTTTCCACGACCATTTTGTATAATTGCTGCCTAACTTCGTCGATATAGCGCTCAGTTTCCTCCTTCAAGACATGAGTGGACATGGACTTGTTGGCATAAACCTTGGACTTCAAAAACCTCAATGTAGAAAGTCCAACATCGTTAAACCGCATGGTTAGGGTGACCAGTTCTGATCACCAAAATAGGAATTTAGTCGACCAGGAAATAATAATAATATTCTTTATTCATATATTGCATAAAAAAGAGACACATTTACTTAATACAAACAGAAAATTTATGAAAGCGCGAAGTTCAGCTGTGTCGACCAGTGGGCAACACACTGTTCTTCCACTTAACCCATGCTAGAAGCGCCACGGCATTTAAGTCACACTTTAAACATTTTGAACACTAAATACATACACATATATAGTAAAAAGAAAAGTAATAAGATATCAGACAAAATAGATATGCAAGCGAAACAATTACATGAGTGTAATTAGGTACTAGTTATTGATAATTAAAAAGAAAGGCTTTATATATTTTTTTGAAACATCTGACAGACAGCGATTTGAGATGCAATTACCTTTAAATCTGGTGTTTAAATTATGAACGTCAGTTCGGAATCTGAAATTATTCTACAAATATTGGGGGGATTTATTTAAAATGATAGTCATAAAGACAGTAGCACTGTGATGTAGACGCTTGTTTTTTTCATATCCAACCATTTTGTATTCATTATCTTGTGTCTTACTCGATTTCTCTTTCTAATACCATATATAAATCTAAGGCGGTCATTTTGAATTTTCTGAATTTGTTGAGATGTCGCTTGAGCTAAACATGGATCATAAACAGTATAACCGTAATAAAACACAGATAAAACCAAAGACTGGCAAAGTAAAATTATTAGTTTTTCACTTAAGATTTGTCTAGATTTGTATATTTTTAAATTAAAGGATTGATTTTTTTACACAGTTTGATATATGTTTATTGAATCCAAGGTCGCTATCAATAGTAAGACCCAANATAAAACACAGATAAAACCAAAGACTGGCAAAGTAAAATTATTAGTTTTTCACTTAAGATTTGTCTAGATTTGTATATTTTTAAATTAAAGGATTGATTTTTTTACACAGTTTGATATATGTTTATTGAATCCAAGGTCGCTATCAATAGTAAGACCCAAAACTTTAACTTCATTTCTAACTTCTAACTGAACATTATCAACAGTTATATTAACCTCGTGGGCATATTTCACCCGACTAGCAAAAAGCAAACTAACACATTTTGTGGGGTTTAAAAGCAAAGAGGGAAATTCGACGAAGTGTTTCGGGTTCACTATTAATTATAATACAGCAATTTTGAATATCATTAGG
Source organism: Anoplophora glabripennis (assembly GCF_000390285.2). Taxonomy (NCBI): domain Eukaryota; kingdom Metazoa; phylum Arthropoda; class Insecta; order Coleoptera; family Cerambycidae; genus Anoplophora; species Anoplophora glabripennis. Next base: position 122,961 of record NW_019417254.1, read on the forward strand.
ATGAAACAAATAGAATAGTTGAGTATCATCTGCATACATTTGAATTTTACAGTGCTTTAGAAAATTCTTTAGAAAATGCTTTAAAAAAACACTCTCTTGTTAAAACCACATGATGTCTACATCCAGATCCTGCAATTTAGAGNATTTTGAATATCATTAGGATGAAACAAATAGAATAGTTGAGTATCATCTGCATACATTTGAATTTTACAGTGCTTTAGAAAATTCTTTAGAAAATGCTTTAAAAAAACACTCTCTTGTTAAAACCACATGATGTCTACATCCAGATCCTGCAATTTAGAGAAAGCTGGATTACCATGTCGCGATAGCGAGAACCATTAACTGTTATTGCCTGACCAGTATGTATTGCCGCATGTATGAAGAAGAATTGTCCGACGATGCCCACAGTCCAAAATCCACACTAAACAGTAACACGCGGATGCGTTTGTTTCGCAACCATCACTCGTGGATTATCGGAATCCCAAATACAACAATTTTGTTGTTTAACAAAGCTATCAAGGTGAAAATGAGCCTCATCGCTAAAGATGAGTTTTTTCGAAAAATCAGCATCCACTTGTTTTATAATCCATTCAACGAACTTTCTTCCCTCTGCGTGATCTGTAGACCTCAATTCTTTGTAAGCATGGCGATGCAAATTTTTCGTGAGAATACACCATAGAGAGCTTCTGCAGATAAATTCCAATTGGTCCAATTCTTGACCACGGTGCCAAATTGATATTCCCGGAATCTCAGCAACATTCTCACGAACTGCTTCCATGTCTTGTGTTGAACGCCTTGTCCTGTTGAAGGACGGCTGGAGTGTTTAAGATCACTGATTGACCCAGTCTCCCTGAATTTTTCAATTAATCTCTTCCAAGTTGATGAAGCTAATCACTATTCCCATAGTATTTTGTAAGAAAATTGCGAATTGTTGCTATCAAACATTCATTATTTTTAAAATATTATTCAACAATGAAAATGGATATGAAAAGCGTGACGTAACAGAAATGTGTTTTACATAGATTTATGTGCATTCAAAATCATTGGCTCACATTTTTCATATGAGCTCAGATAGGTGACACCATATGACTTTATAATAATGTCTTCGCCTAGAATTGTACATACCAAGTTTGGGTTTAGCTAGATCTCCACATATGGGTACTAATTTCTTAATAACTTCGGGGTTAATATTCTTTAAAGTATCGAACAACTAGAAAATAAAAAACATAGAGCATTACCAACAAATTCAGTGAGGATTATTCTAAAAATGAACTAATTATGTGATTGATGCATACAAATCTAGGTATACCGGGGGTGTGCTTTTTCTACAATAAACAGATGGGGGGAAATAATCGTATTTTTCAAACCATCTACATAGGTGAAATTTATGTACCAAATGCTTATAAGAGTGATTGACAAAGGGTGACCAAAAATGAAACCTCGCATTCTTTGGTGAATTTTAAGCGGAGTCTTTCTTATAAAATTTTTAACTAGGACGTTTTGTTAAAAAGATACAGGGTGTTAAACTTAAAAAAATATTTTTTAATTTTTTTAAATAATTTAAAAACTAGTAAGTGAAATAATTGAAATTGGGCACATGTATATATGTAAACATTGTACAAAATTTGAGGCCTTTTTCTACAATTTAGATGCTCCAGAGGCGGAAATACAGGGTATCGGTGATATATTTTTCTAAATGAAGTAGTACGTCACTGCTTTACGGTAACAATCATGATATTTTCGGATTCGTCTTTCAATTTTCTACAAATTACTACTCTTTTATGTTTTTCGCTTAATGAACGAATTGAATACACTTACATGACATGACAAAAATTATAACAATATTAGTCATCATTTTATTGATCTAATTTGAGTAAATACTCAAAAATACTTCCATTTCTATGAATATAGGCGTGATATCTTTTTAGTAACGAAAATGTAATTTGTTCGAAATTTATTGTTGCTTGAATCTGATGAAAAGCATTTCTTTCTTCTAACTGCTCAGGTGTATTAATTTGTTCACTGTATACCAGCCGTTTAACAGCACCCCATAAAAAGAAATAATAGAGTGGGTTGAGATCCGCCGTTTTTTGCTCGTTTTTAGTTTTACTCGAAAATCAGGCTTTTTTCAAAAAACATAAGAGAGTATTACTATTTGTGCTTCACGAAGTATAGTCACGTTTGTGGATTGCTGTCTAATTTCGTGAAAATCTGTGTGAAAATCAGTGCGGATTTACGTTAAAGTGATCTTTCCTGCTGCAGTTTATAATGGGGAAGAAAGGTGATGGATCTGAGGAAGAAAATCCCAATTTTGAAGCATTACGTGAGTGTCTTAAGGAACACATTAGCTCCTTACTTATCTCTTTCACAAGTAAGCTTAAGAAAGAGGTTTCGAGTCTGGGGACACAGGTCCAACATTTATCTGGAGCAATTTTGAGGCAAAATTCTGAAATCGATAATTGGAAAGCTGTAATTCGTCAGTTGAACGATTCTAATTGAATTGTAAGTGCGGTGTTAAGGTGCAAAAACCTACTGGTATTGCTATTAAAAAAGTGGGCGATAAGATAGCGCACGATATGCCTGTTCTGTTGGGTGCGTCTAATCAGCGAGTCATACCCATGCGTGTAACTAGACAAAGAGCTGCACAGGGAGACTCTTCATCCAGGAGGCTTCAGCGGGTGCCGGTACTGCCGGTACGGCCCAATCTGCTAAAGTTATGATAGGTACTGGAACCTCGACTTCTCTGAGAGCTGTCGAACGTCGGCGTTGGATCCATATCAATCGTTTAGAACCTGGCACTGTTGTCGATGCGCTTACTTCTTTTATCAGAGATGAACTCAATGTCGTGGATGTAAAGGTTCAAACTTTAACTTCAAATAATGACTACTGCTCTTTTAAAGTTGGTGTTCGCCAGTCGCTATTTGACTCTCTGTTGGACTACACAAAATGGCCGCAGAAGGTTGTGCTGGGTGAGTGGGAATATACACGACGAGGCCGCTCTTCTTTTCGAAACCGAGCGCTACAGATGCAACCAACGTGAGGAAGTTTAGAGTATGTTATACCAACATGCAGTCTATTGTTAATAAATTTGCTAGTGCTTCACATTTCTTCAGGGATAGTGATAACTGTATTATGGCATTGACTGAAACGTGGCTAAATAGTACTTTACCTGATTCCCTGTTTCATTTGCCGGGTTATTGCTTAGTTCGTAAGGACTGTCCTACTTTGGGGGGCGGTGTTGCTCTCTATATACGATAAGATATTAAATTCTCTGCTATTCAATTAAATGAGTTTCCATTTGAGGCTTTTGTTCGATTGTTTCCCCTATTCCTAAGAAATCGCAAGATTTACGACCTATTAGTTTGTTGTCAGTTCCCTTTAAAATTGCGGAACGGGTTATTTATAATCAGCTCATCACTCACTTTCATTCTAATAATGTTTTACCTTCTAACCAATCAGGATTTCGTAAAAATTTTAGTACAGGAACGGTACTTGCGGCTGTGGTTGATGATGCTTTACGAGTTATCGACTCTTCTAGGGTTTTAAGACTCACGCTTTTAGATATGTCGAAAGCATTTGATTCGATAGATTTTAGCTGTCTATTAGATGGCATATTCTCGAAAATAACACGCCAACGACCAAACAATTTTTTAGGTGTATTACCTTATTCTTATAGTTTTGAGTGTTCTGATTCCAAAAATAACATAAAAACGCCATATCGCCCATTCGTTCACCTTGTAACATATGGAAAAACGCTATCAAGGATAATGGAACATCAATATGATGAGAGATTACCGTTGGTCACTTCACCGAGAGAGTCAGCAAACAGCGCATAAGATAAAAAGTCACATCAGGAGCTTTAAAAAAAGGAAAATAAAATATAATAAACCAATGAACACATACATTCTTTTTAGAATCTAGTATTAAGAATATAAAATATACTTCTATGTTCAAATAAAGTTTTGTGTGCATGTTAAAAATTGATTACCTACTTTTAATTTTTATTCCATATTTATAATACTTTGTCATATCTAACTAGATTGAATTGTGACTAAACTTACAAGGTTCAATTGACTCAAGAGCTGAAGCCTACTGACCATTTCAAGCGTCGTCAATACGTCGAATGGCTGGTTGAACAGACAGAAGTGAATGGTGACTTTACAAAGAAAATCATCTTCAGCGACGAGACACACTTTCACCTCAGTGGATTCGTTAACAAGCAGAATTGCCGCATTTGGGCAAATGAGAATCCACGAGTGATTGTTGAAAAGCCGATGCATCCACAAAGAGTGACTGTTTGGTGCGGTTTATGGGCTGGCGGCGTCATCGGGCTGTACTTCTTCGAAAATGAGGTCGGCCAAGCAGTTACCGTGACTGGTGTTCGCTATCGCGAGATGATAACGGACTTCTTGTGGCCAGAAATTGAGGATATGGACCTGGACACTTGCCACACAGCCAACGAAACAATGGCTCTTTTGCGTGAGAAATTCAATGGCTGTGTTATCTCACGTCGTGGCGATGTTAATTGGCCGCCAGATCATGTGATTTGACACCGTTGGACTTCTTTCTTTGGGGATATTTAAAAGAAAAAGTGTACGTCAATAAGCCAAGAACAATTCAAGAGCTAAAGGATGAGACAATTCGGCACATTAACGACATTGAACCTCAATTATGTCTCAGAGTCATTGAAAATATGGACTATCAGATAGAGGTATGCCACCGAAGCCGTAGCGAGCATTTAACCGATATTTTGTTTCACACATAATTGTCATAGATCCTTCTATCATAATAAAAAATATTAAGATAATTCTCTGAAAATTTTTGTTTTATTTACAATTAACATCGTGCGTTTTGGTTGGACCACCCTTTATATAGACCAGCTTCTATCATATTACGATCCTTAAGCATATTTGCAAACAATTAATTTTTTGGGGATTTGGGTGGCAGGATGTGTTGAGGAATTATAAAATTATAGTACAGAATGTTTTTTATTATCTATACATGCAGACATAGTAAATTACAAGTCATTAAAATAAACTAAATACGAATTTATCATATTGTTAACAACTGTTATTATTTCAATTTTTGATATCAAGTACCACAACAGTATACCAAAAACGGTGACGTGAAGAACACTGTCCAGAATCCAAAATCTGAAATAAACAAAAATAATACATACTCGTAATGTTCGTTTCTAGTGCCACTGGAATTACAAAGAGCTGCAGATATTTGAACTGAAAAGAAATCTATTTTTTGACATAGTGATTATTTTCCCTAGTTTATAAAAGAAAATTCTCTCCAACATTAGAAAATTTCTTACTCGCGATATTGGCCTAGAAGTGGATGTATCTAACAATGGCGTGTACTACGGGAACAATTATTACACCCCTATCATGTTCAAAGGTTTCAGGCATTAAAAAAACAATGATTTTCAGCCCCGTGTGGAATTTTACCATTGGTTTCTACCTTAAATAGCACAAGATCCGGATTTTACAAGCAGGGTACTTTTTACGGATGAATGTTGTTTTACTAGAGGTGACATACTAAATTTTCACAACATTCACTATTGCTGTGATGCAAATCTTTACGTACAGAGATCTCGGTTCCAGCAACGGTTTCCAGTGAATCTGTGGCGTTGTATTTTTGGTGACAGATTACTCGGTCCGATAGTGTTGCCTGCACGTTTGTGCTGCTTATTTATAGTTTTTAACAAACGCCTTACCGGATTTGTTGGAAGACGTCCCTTTATAAATCAGTACCCAAATGCTCTTCATGCATGACGGTGCCCCTCCACCTGTTTCTGGTGCAGTTTGTGATTTTTTTACATAGGGACCAACTTTCCGGAAAGGTGGATAGGACGAAATGGCCCTGTACGTTGTCCAGCACGAAGTCCGGATATGAACCCTCTGGACTTTTTTGCTTAGGGATGTATAAAACAAAATGTGTACCGAACGCCTATTGTCGATGTATCAGTTCAACAGTGTATTTTTGCTGTAGCAAATAAATTTTGATAAATGCCGGGAGTATTTGCACGTAAATTTTTATCGTCGTTTAGAAGCATGTTTATTAGCAAATGTAGAAATGTAAATAGATGATGAATAAATTACTTTTGCCGCAATTTATTTTCCAATGATTAGGAACAGTAGGAAAAAAATAAAACACTTCTATACTGAATTAAAATATCTAATACCTAAGCAGTATAATATCAGCAATTTGCGGCAATAGAAACACTGCTTAAGATATTAACTGAAAAGTTATATATATTTTTAACTTACATCATGGTGGTTCTTATTCCTTTTTCTCTATTGTATTCTTCATTAAACAGTAACTTTGAGGAAGATATCTTTGCTTGGCGACATAATGCATATCTACCATCTGAATTCAATTCAAAATAGTGTCGAAAAGAAAACGTTTGCGTTCCATCCTCATCTACATGTTTCTGTAAAGCTTTCACTTTTGCATTTCTAAATTTCCATGAATTTCTCATAAAATGCGATAATGCCATATTAACCAAAAACAATTTCCGCTGAATTTTAAGAATCCTAAAAATTAAATATGAATCATGCACTAGATTGGAGTGGTCTAGCCTTCTTTAATTTCTTTTAAAAAAAAGAAAGGAAATATACAGGGTCCCTTAAATGACACGACACAAAAGTAGAATGTTCTAAGGCAAACATTATCTCTATTCCAAGTTACTTCATTTTGTCGCTTGATGGCGATACGCGATACATTTTAAGTTCTATCTAAATTCTTAAATCCGATTCTAATTAAAATTCATGTGTAAATACTGGTGTACAGATGCCACTTTTTGTCATAGTAACCGAAGCAATTACATTTTCTACGAAATGGGAAATATAATTCAGCATTTATTTTTCTCATAAAGACAAGGGCTTATTACAAGATTTTTTGTTGTTTGTAAAATTGTTACACACTTAACGGTTTTTGGGTACGGTAAAGTAATAGAAATTTTTCAAATATTATTGGTTTTATTAATAATTATCATGGTGTCTATTTTGAGAAATAAGTATTAAAAGTATATTTTTGCAAACCAATTTCAATAAATAGTAATATAATAACTAGCATCTGAAAAGAGAACGTGTCCTAATATGAGGCTGGACATATACAGGGTGATTTCACTTTAAAAACAGAAACTGCAGGAACAGATTAGTTTCCAAAAAATGACCTATTTGCTAATGTTATTATTTAGTTTCACGTTTTTTCCAGAAATAAAATTATTTCTACGAAAAATTGCCATTGGCGTATTCTTTTCTTGGGAAAAGTTGGCGGACGCTTTATTAGCACATCACTGGTTGAAACCAGGAGGTTTTCATCAAATAAAGGATTAATTTATTAGGAAATTCAACAAAACGTAAAAACAAGCCCAAATATCTCCTAAACGTCTGCTACTATTAAAAAACAAGAAGAAACATTTTTCATTCATTTAACATAACAGTACCTGAATTATTTCTACAAAAAAACACCAGTGGCGTATTTTTTTCTTGGGAAAATGGGACGGCACCTCCAGTAGTACGCTACTGGTTAAAGCCACGAAATTAATATTACATTCAATAAAAGGTCTAGTTAAGTAAATGCGTCGTAGTAAATTCATTCAATTCCGTCAGCGCATTATGAAGATATGGCAAAAAATCTCTATTTTTTCGAAACTTTGGGAGGCTGTATCTCCTAAATGTACCTCAATCATTTGTGCTGCTCCTTTTGAAAACCTGTATCAGCACTTTTTGCTCATAGCTGCCGAATCATCACCCCAAGTTTCAATCTACGTCCACATTTTGAGATATATTTAAGTAAATATGACAATTTTATTTTATTTCAAGACTATCCCGAAACCGAAGCGTTCTACGACCCAAAACTAGTTCATACAAACGTACCTACTATGAGAACTTATTTCTTATTTTGAGGTAGAGGTAAAGTCTAATGTCGGGATACTCTGTATATCATAAAATAGGAAAGGTGCGATAAAGATGCTTGACGATTTACTTACATCGTTTTTTTTCCAAAAGCCTTTAGTAAATCATCAACCTTTTACAAAAAAAAAGAAAGGAAATATACAGGGTCCCTTAAATGACACGACACAAAAGTACAATGTTCTAAGCCAAAAATTATCTCTATACCAAGTTACTTCATTTAGTCGCTAGATACATTTTTAGTTCTTTTAAAACTCTTAAATCGGATTTTAATTAAAATTTGTGTGTTATTATTGGTGTACAGGTGCCATTTTTTGACATAGTAAACGAAGTAATTGCATATTCTACGAAATGGGAAATATAACAACTTCAGTTTTTATTTTTCTCTCATTACAATTTTTGTTCTTTGTAAAATTGTTGTACACTTAACGGTTTTTGAGTAGGGGAAAGTAGCCTATTGTGAAGCCCATTTTGAAAAAATATTGTAATACAAAAATATAAATTTTTCAAATATTATTTAATGGTTTTGTTGAATAATCACGGTGTCTATTCTGAGAAATAAGCATTAAAAGTATATTTTTGCAAATCAGTTTTATTAAAAATAAATCAATAATAATATAATAACTAGCAACTGAAAAGAAAAAGTCTCCTATAGTCTAGAAATGAAAGGGAGTAATAAAAGCTTATTCTGTATGCAAATCGTAAATAAATGTAGTACTGGTGCTTATATTCAATATTTTTATATTATGTATTATCGGTATAGATGAGGTGTACTTTTAAAAAAACTTTGTGCGATCGGACTGTACTAAATTGTAGCAGGTAGCTAAAATTTAATCCCCGACAATCCGTCTTTGTCTATGCCGCTTCAATTTCTCGGTCCATTTCTCTTATAAGTAAACAATATAAAAACAGCATTTCAAAACATGAGGCTACTTTAAGCATCATAACCGGGTTAAGAGGGTTTTTAGTAATTCAAATAAAATTATTCAATATTATTATCAAAATATTTATTTAAATTTAATGAATAGACTTTTATTCCACACAAAAATATATGTATTTTGAAAATTCAAATTATGGTGAGTAAATGTAGTGTTGTATAAATGTACAATAAAGAAAATAAAAAAGTAGGTATATTAAAATTCATCCTCTGAATATTCTGATGAATTATCTTCGTCTCCTAGATTGATAACGATAGGTTCCACAGTAACGTCAATTAAATTATCGAGTTCCCACATTTTCTCCTCTTCTTTTTGTACATGATGTATACATCTTTGCCAGTTATCTGCAGTTACTCGTTCCAAGGAATTTTTTAACAAAATTTTCACGTCACTTAATTTAAACGTCGTATTATTTCGCGCTACATCTCCTTTTACCTGCGCCCAGACTAATTCGATTGGGTTAAGTTCACAGTGATAAGGTGGTAACCGTAGTACCGTTATTTGGCGATTTGTTGCCATTTCATCGATAACATATTTTTTCTGATCTTTATTAAGATTGACAAGTGTCAAAAGTTCCTTTTTCACCATATTTGTTTCAAAAGAAATGTTTTTTCCGGATAACCATTGAATTATATCGGCTTTCCTCCAAGCAGTCGTAGGCGTCCGCTCGGTCTGCCGTGAATGGTAACTGGCATTATCCATGACAATTACAGACCCCGGAGGAATAAGATCCAACATCTGTGTAAAATACTCTTCGAAAACATCTGCGTTCATGTCTTCGTGATAGTCACCTGTATTTTTAGATTCAAATAAAAGTAAACCGCCATCTACAAAACCACTGGCACTACCTATATGTGTCACTATTAATCTTCGCCCTTTACCTGAAGGTGCCTTGAACCCTGTTGAAAGTCCATCCAAAAATGCTTGTCGAAAACTTTTTACATTTTTATCTTGCCATACTTTTGTTACAGTATATCCCTCGTTGACCCAAGTTTCGTCTAGATAATAAATATTCCTCCCTTCGTCACGGAATTTTCTAATTGATCTTAAGTAGGATCTTCGCCAACAAATAATTTCATCTTTATCGATAAGAACTGACTTCCTGTTCTGCTTTTCCCAGCAAAAATTCAACTCTCGTAAGACGGCCCATAATTTGCTTCTACTGATTTTTGGCAAATCGTTGTCCTCTGAAAGTTCACTTAAAATTTTGTTTAGCGTTGGTATTTCTTTTTTAAAATAAAATGAGTGTACTTTTCTGCGAATGACATTTTTGAAGAAATCATCTATAACGACTTTTGACCTCCCTGTAGATGATTTTGGGGGATTTACAGTATCTTGTTCATTTTTTGTTTCCTTTAAAAGTCTGTAGATAGTCGATTTTCCAATCCCTGTCATTTTGGAACACATTTGGTTTTTAAAAGACTGTTCAACATTGGTCAGCATGTCTGGCGTAATTTCTTGAAATGTGTTGCCACATATATTCCGCGGTAGTTGGTGGTGTAAGGTAAATTTTGTTTTTTATAAATCTCCATAAAAAGAAGTCGCAACTTGTCATATCTGGACACCTTGAAGGCCGACTCACTGGTCCCCCGCGACCAATGCATCTGTTGGGAAAAGTTTGTGAGGTGGAGCATCATCTTGTTGTATCTACATTCTTCGAAGTGTAGCTAAAGGAATGTCGCCTACCAAATCTTCTAGAGTGTTTGTTAAAAAGTATAAATAAACTGCTCCAGTTAGGTGCTGGTCCAATGACATGGGTTCAAAAATTGCTCCCCACACGTTCTAAGATTATCGTTGGCTATGAGTTATCCGGAGTTAGTGAGGATTTACTGTGTCATAATCATGGCAATTATGATTATTAACGAAACCATTTTTATGAAAACTAGCTTCATCGGAGAACATGACCCGTTTAAAAAAATTATCATCTGGACTTAACATCTCTTCATCTTAATTTTAGGTGACTTTAATTGTCCTAATTATAACAGTGCAACACAAGACAGAAAAAAGCAATGTATTTCTAATTTTAGTTCTTATTTTGATCTTATGCAATTTAATAATGTACTCAACACCAATCATCGCATTTTAGATCTAGTTTTTTCTAATTTTAATGTTTGTGAAGTTGTTAGGGATGAAGCACCTTTAGTTCGTGA
>NW_019417255.1:0-102522 GCF_000390285.2 Anoplophora glabripennis
TGGATTCGGTTTTCTATAAGCTTTTCAACGAGCCCCCTCATGCCTTATGTTTCCATATGAAAAAAAAGTAGGGGTAGCTGGGGGTTGAAGAAAAATTAATTATTATATAACCGAAAGATGGGAAAAAATCAAAATCAGTTAACGTGTTTCGGCGTTTTTAAAAAAAATTTACTCATTCAAAAGATATGAATTTTATTCCGTAGTTCAAACGTTTAACAATACTGTAACGAATATCAGCTACAGTTAAATCGGAATCGAGTGCGACTACTAGTATCCCCACTGAAGCAAAAGTGGGTAAACTATTGTTCCTTAATTTAAAGCGGAAAGGAAATGCGGGTCGAATCAGACCATAAAGCGATTGGAATCTGATTCTCTATCATTATGTCGAAACGTAACTGCCACCATTAAGCCATTGTTCGAGGATGGAAAATAATAATCTTCCCGAAAATTACATTGACCTGCTGACTACGTGGCTACGTGGGAGAAAACATTGTGTTTGAAACGTATATGGGCAAGAGACATTAGGGGAATATCGTTCTTTTTTTACTGTTAGTAATCATCGTGTAACGTACCTACAGGGTGATCTATAATTCCCAGCTTTTTAACTACGTTGGAGAATGAGAAGAGATTAAAAATATAGGACCTATATTTCTTAATTTTCCAAAAAGTTTCAGTAATAAAAATAAGGTACCGGTTAGAGTTTCTGATTTCTCGGCCTACTTTTTTTCTCGGGACTCGAGAATTCTCGATTAGGAATTCCCGAGAATTCTCGAATTCTCGAGAAATTTCTAAAACTTAAAAACGTCATAATTTTGGTATTGCAATGCGAAATATAAACATGCTATTATACTTAACAATCATCATTAACATTTATTATTTATTCAGTATTTTTATTAATTACTTATATGCTTCTACTTCTACTAACAAAACTAAATTAAACTTTGAGTGTCTTCTTCTTAAAATCCTTTACTTGTATTTTATATTAAACACTTTCATTGTACTTATGTTTATTTCAATGTTTTTGAATCGTAACTTTCTTCCAATAATTATTAATAATCATTAATCATGCAGTCTTTTAATTAAACAAATAGTAAATAAGGAATTTAACCGAAGAAATTTAAAAAAAAAACAAGCTTTAATTTAAAGATACAGAAGCGTTGTTCCTATTAATTTGTCACTTATAATCACAATATTTTAATTAACAAAACAAAAATAAAATAATCAACTAAAGGAACAGGAACTAAATATTTTCAGAATCAACATCAACATTAGGTATTTGCTTATAAAAAATTTCTACACATACTTATAACATGGTACATTAAAAAAATAAGAATCATCAAAGTAAACTAAAGCCTTAAAAACTTAAAATAAATAAATCAGGAGCTGGTAGAGAAACCACTTTAACCGCTCAGTTATTTGTCGAGAAACGAATTGAACGCATTAACGAAACGAACTCCAGTCAAGAACTTAAGACGCGCGTGATTTTTAAATTTCTCGATTTCTCAACACTTTTTTCTCGTCTCGAGTAAGGCCAGATTTCCCGGGAATTCTCGTTTCGAGAAGTCTCGACCAGAAACCCTAGTACCGGTGCCAAAACTACGTCCATAATAAGGCCATAAAACCTTATTTTGAAAAATCTAATAATAAAAGTTTTCAGAGCATTTTCATACTTTTAGTAAATCTAAAATTCCTACCAAAACCCAATGTACATTTGTCGTGTTACTATTTGTCTTGAAATTTGCAATCGTCTTGAATTCAAAACAAAATTACAATTGTCCTATGTGGATCAGAGATTTCTAGTAAAACCTATTTAGTTAGCTAGCTTTTTATCATCATTTTTCTCTTAAAAACTTCGTCAAACAGGCCAGAAAAAAGAGCTGGGAAATGACAATTTCGCGACTTTTTGTTTCGGCAAGCTGAATTCATCGCTATAGATGCAGAATATTACGTACAATAACATATTAGTTTCCACAGTCATAGAATTGGGGGGAAGATTGTTTACAGGGTGGTTAATTGTATAATTTTTACGTAAATTCACGTTTTTCGTCTATAACTTTTTTCCGTTCATTTCCACGAGAAAACGGTAAAGTACTTTTTTTCGTCTTCAAAAGACCTACAAAACTAGCCATCGAGCGTCAAAAAATATTGATTAGATCAAAAGTTATAAACAAGTTTATTTATGACTTTTGAATTAAACACTTATAAACTGCGTTATTATTACCAGAACGTTTTAGCATTGCATCCTCTCATTCCTTATCGCTGTCTAATAACTCACACGAAATCTGGAATCGGGATAGTTATGGCCTTTCTGGACGATCCCGAGCATCTTCCACAATCACACTGATTTTTTTAATGGTAGATTTCATAATAACACATTGAAATCTATATATTTTTTTAAATTTCAAATTTGCAACCTGGAAAGTGTTTTTATTTTTTAACCTTAGTTACAAAATGAAATATACGACGCACGCGCGTGTTTTAGTTATATATTATTACATATTTGGAAAGCTTATGAAAAGAAATTTAAGTTAAAAAAAAATCGTCAAGATTCGTTGAAAAACAACGGAGTTACAGACTGTCAAAGTTGACGGCTTATTGTTAAACAAATTAAGTTGGTAGCGACAAAAAAAAATACTGTCATAACCGGCAACCCGAGTACTTTCCCAAATAAAAATATTTTATTTGTGGAAGTATGTTAAGTGCATAAGAAATATTGTCAAAAGTCAGTGGGTCGCTTGACTTTTCGGCGAGCCGTGGCGCGGCGGAAGGGTGGGGGAAGCGAATGACAGCGAGTCCGAAGAAAATGACGATAATATTCATAGTCCTGTCGTTAAAAAAGCGAAATTCGCTTGAAAATAATATGTTTAACAGTCTGTGACTCCCTTGTTTTTCAACGAATCTTGACGATTTTTTTTAACTTACAGCTCTCTTCATAAATTTTCCGAATATATAATAGTATATAACTATATCACGCGCGTGCGTCGTATATTTCATTTTGCAACTAAGGCTAAAAAATAAAAAAAAACCAGGTTGTGAATTTGAAATTAAAAAAAATGAAAGATTTCAATGTATTATTTATGAAATCTACCATGAAAAAAATCAGTGCGATTGTGGAAGATGCTCGGGATCGTCCAGACTAATAATTAGTTAATTTGTTTATAAGGCCATAACTTGTAAACTATTCAACTTACCGATTCCAGATTTCGTGTGAGTTATTAGACAGCGATAAGGAATGAGAGGATGCAATGCTAAAACGTTCTGGTAATAATAACGCAGTTTATAAATGTTTAATTAATTCAAAAGTCATAAATAAACTTCTTCTGTTTATAACTAATTGATCTAATCAATATTTTGACGCTCTAGGGCTAGTTTTGTAGGTCTTTTGAAGACGAAAAAAGTACTTTACTGTTTTCTCGTGGAAATGAACGGAAAAAATTTATAAGCGAAAAACCTGAATTTACGTAAAAATTATACAATTAACCAGCCTGTAAACAATCTTCCCCCCATTTTTATGACTGTGGAAACTAATATGTTATTGTAACATAATATTTAGCATCTATAGTGATAAATTCAGCTTGCCTAAACAAAAAGTCGCGTCCAACTCTATATTTCCTGGCCTAAAAAGGAAATTTCGTGTGCTAATTCTTATCAGTAAAGAGCCAAGTATTGTTCGTACCAAAATTGAACAAGCTTTAGTTGGTGCAGGTGCCTTATTTCCGCGATGCCTAATTGTTTTTTAGTTTTGCTTTTACTTCGTTTTTTCTTCCATATCTCTTCAAATAATCAAAAAATGTGGATTATTGTCTGAAATTCATTAAAATTTTAAATATATGGAATTGTTCCAATTTCTCAAATTTCTGAATGTTTATTATCAATAATTGTAACGAAATGACATTCACTAATTAGTTTATAATGTCCCTGACAGTTTGATATGTTGTAAAGTGGCACTGAAAATAATATTTAAAGCTACCGTTGAGAAATACTTTGTTCATTATCCTGAAACAAATTAAAAACGTATCAAATTAAAAACATATCAATGTATGATAAATTGTGTTTTCCTCATTAAAATACTTATGGAATGATCTGCTTTGACGGGGACTTATTCTTGTTTTCCCTACAACTGCATTTAAAAATAGTAAATGAAATAATATCGACCGTTCATTATTCTGTTATCAACCGATGCGGTCATCGTCAACGTTTATAATGACTTGTTTTGTTAAATATGCCGCTTTATAGATATTATTATGGATGTGACATGATCGTTAAGACATTTCTATATTAAGGTAATGATCTACATAAATGAATGGAAACTATTGGAATTATATTTGCATGTGGAAATTGGAGCATAAAATGCATTTATTTTGCAGTCGTTTATAAATACATACTAAACAAAATCGTGTTCCCATCGACATCAATAAATTATATTTTACCACCTTCGTATACAGAGCGACCCGCAAGGAAGTGCAAAAAATTTACTAAGGAGGTTTTTTTACAGTAGAAATTACAGTTTGTCAGAGATGAAGAATTTGATGACAAGAATATATGCGGATGTGTTCCTTTAGAATTTGCGCATTTCGTTGTGAAAAATTCACCATACTTTCCAATCGAAGCCGTAGAAAACCGCTCTATGCGTAATCGTAGGTCAGGAAAATAAGCTGGGAAATGACCATTTCGCAACTTTTTGTTTGTCATAATCATAAACATTAAACATATTCCTAAATCATGAATCTAGACCCAAAACATAACCTCAGATTTATAAATCTTAACCTAAATCGAACACACTCAATTTCCTTTGTTGGAAGAAAATATACTGTTTCTGTGGATTTTTAACTTAATTATTTTGGATTTGAGGTTAGGTTTTCAGGTTCCTTGGTCAGCTTTCTATGAATTTGAGTTAAAGTTATGCAAAAATATTGGTTGCACACTCAAAAGTACCATATTTATGGATATATACTCGCAGGTTTGGAAACAATTGAATACGTTCGTTTTAGGTTAAAATTTATAAATTTGGGGTTATGTTTTGGGTCTAGATTTACGATTTAGGAATATGTTTAATGTTTATGATTTTTTTTGTTTGGCAGCCTTTAGTACCTACATAATTTTCCTTTTTTTTTTCATTTTTAGATACCGAAAATGTCAAACTTTTTGAAAAAATTCGGGACATATATTCCAATTACTTCACCGGAACTTTATAGAACAGATAATTTCGGAAAGAATAAAAAAAAATCAGTACTATTTGATTAGTTTTGACACGTGGCTTCAATTTTTTCTAATATTTCCCACTGCGTGTGAAAAAAAAACACTCATTCCATAGACGCGAAATAAGGGTGACGAAGCCGTTCGAAGACCAAATTTCGGAAGTCAAAAATGCCCCAAAATTGACGAAACTCGCACCGCACCAGGCGGAAATACAGTAACTACTACAAACATTTTTTCGGAAATAATTAAATACAGAAACTAAGTAGAAAAAAAATTGAAAAATTCCATATTTCTATTGACTGCATTGGCTAAAGTTGACTTGTACTAATAAAGCAGGGTTCGTACACTCTCGATTTGCAAATTACGAAGTGCAAATATTATTCTGATAGGCAGACTTAAGTAAAAATGTTTGTTTTCCATTAACATTAGCCGATTAGATTCGCAAATGACTATATGTATAAACCCCACTTAAATCGGGGCAAACGCGGGTAAATACGTCTGTTTATTTAAGCTCGACCTGAACAGGCTCGGACAGGTCGATTTTGGTTTTACAGACTTATCCTTTCCAGTAATCTAAACTTTTGTACCACCCACCTACCCTCAGAGCGACGTCATATTTTTTCGGTTGGCAACCATAGTTTTTTGTTACGAATTCGGATTCTCGTTGAAATTCTACTTATGGCAAATATCTGATTGCATTGTATCTCTGATACTTTGAAAGATGTGCTGGTTTACGTATGATATACCGGGTGGGGCATTTATCTTGACACAAAATAATATCTCGATTGGACTCGATTATTTCGAAAAAAGTTTCAGATAAAAATTGTAGGGCACCGAAGGGGCCGATGAAAGGTCCATGTTACGACTTAAGGTCTAGACCAGAAGTGGTATTTTTAGACCGGAAGTTGTTTTTTTTTTAAATGGAAACACCCATTTTTTACCATGGATTTAAAAACAAAAGACAAAGGAGTACCTTGTTGGGATCACTTTTTAAAAAAAATGTTTCATACAAAAGTTGTAGGGTGAAAAGGGGGGTTATATGACCTTGAAAATAGCCTTGACTTGACTCAAGATCGTTAAATTAATATATTTTAAATGGGACCCATTTTTTGACCTCGGAAATTAGAAGACCATGAATTTATACAATAAGGTATGAACCTACCTCAAGAACAATATCAGATATCAAGGTTATTTTAAGGTCGAAAAACTTTTAGCACTACCCAGGAACAACTAACACCGCTTGTTTTCGGTGAAATGAAGAATTTCTTCAGATTTCTGAAAATTGTTATGATTTGCTGAAGACATTTTGAATTTGATCTTCAAACGACGAGTCAATGTCAAGGTGATTTTCAAGGTCATGTCAAGATGACTCCCTTTTCACACTACAACTTTTGTGAAATATTAAAAAAAAAAGTGATCCCAACAAGACACTCCGTTGTTTCAAGATTCTTATTTTTTTTTTGTTTTTTTATGGCCATTTTATGGCCAAAATATGGGTTGAATCGAAAAAATAATAAGAATAAAAAGTATTATTATTTTCGTTTTTGAATCGAAATTCGCGGTAAAAAATGGGTGTTTCAATTTAAAAAAATCAACTTCCGGTCTAAAAGCATAACTTCCGGTTTAGACCGGAAGTCGTAATATGGACCTTTCAATGACTCCCTCGGTACCCTACAATTTTTGTCTGAAACTTTTTTCGAAATAATCGAGTCTAACCGAGACAATATTTTGTCTCAAGATAAATGTCCCACCCGGTATATGAGGTCACTGAGTGGAGGAGGAGAATGGTAAAACCGACCTGAAAAGTCTGGAGCTTAAATAAATTGGGATTTTATATTTAGAACTTTTCGAAGTTAAGAAATTACACTTATACAGTGTCTGTTCAGAAAGTAACAAAAGCGTAGTTTTGTTTGTAGACTTCTATGGTTGTCGTTAATGGTAAGCGTATTTTTTGTGTCAAAAATTATATCATATTTTATAGTCACTTAGGCCATTTTCTTTTTCAATGTTTTGAGTTGAAGCCCTGTGATTTGTGCTAGTCAAAATAAAGCAAAAAAGTCACCGGTTCTAAACAGGATTAAATTTTTTTTATTTCTTTTTTTACAAAAATCTTAATTATACACCGAGTCCACCCAGTGCGCGTAAGTCCAATATCTAGGTTAATAAAAGATATAACTTAATTTTTTTTTCTACAGAGTTGCCTACTTTCCCGAGCTGCACATAATGAAAATATATTTGCATATACAGGGTGTTCAGTTTTTCCTGGGCAGCTAAGTTAGCTTACGACTATGAGTATTCTTTTTTCAAAATTCTGTTCATCCAAATTTTTTAATCTCCAATTTCACTAATAACTTTCCTAACTACGGTAACAATGCTTGATTTTCAATCTGTTACGGATGAAACTTCTTCAATATTTTATTTGTCAAGCTTTTGAAAACTCCAAGGTTACTACTAATTTCCTGGCACTAATATTTGGATTTTCAACAGCAGACGCCACAACTTTAAACTAAATATTTTCGTTGTTACTTTCATGTCTCCTGGTAGTTTTCTCATAATTCGCATTTGCTGTTCATTCAAACCTTTCCTTCACATTTTCAAAACAGTGGGAATCTCTGTAAATGATTATTTGCTTTGTAAATACGTGCTGCTAGCAAACATTTCCCATATTTTGCTAATTCTTAATCACTTGTAGCGATTTTATGGTTTTTTGATTTTATTTACAAATAAATGGTAACTTTCCATAAAGACTTATTTTATTAAACTCAAATAAATAAATTTTTCAGTTATTAATTTTCATTTTAAATAGTGTAGCTAACTAATAAATTTAATAAAAATAAATAACCTTACAATATTTTTCCCGACAAAGGAACGTGCGAAAATCCGTTTTTTTTACATAAAAATGGGTTTTTACAAAAACTACGCTACTTAGGTATGGGGAAAGCTATTAAAAAATTGTAGGGTCTACAGAAAGGCATCTAATGAAATCATAAAACACAGGGTGTTCTATTTGAAAAAGTCGAGATTTTTCAAATTTTAAATTATCAGGTTTGGCACGATTTTTTTTGCCCCCTGTATATCGCAGGTCAACTTTTGATACGTTTTTTGAAAGAGCCATCTTAACTCTATACAGTTCCTGAAAAAAAAAAATTTCTAACTGTCATACAATCTTAATTATGTCAACTACTAGAAGTGACGAAACATAAGAAAAAAAATGAAAAGTCGATTATCTCGAAAACTATCGATATTTTAATAGGGATCATGACACAAAGTCCCGTTAATTTTTCACGTAGAATTCGATAATATTTACTTTACTGCGTACAATATAGTATGCAGTAAAGTATACGCTGTTTAAAATTTACGAATTCACGCTGTACACCATGTTAGTAACACTAGTTTATTACTAAGTATGTTTAATCCTTCGTATCATTGGCACGAACGATAATTTCGCTCTTCTCATTCGACATCACCTTCTTGGTCCGCTAGGCAAGCAACCCGTTAGTCCGTCTGCAGAAGATTATACAATCACTGCCCGGAATCATTATATCTGGCAACGTATCCGTGTCGGAAAACAATTCAAGACATGGTAATTAAATTTCACGCATACATCAGAGGGTAACGAAAATATGGTCAGTCGTTTGCACATAAAATTTCATGTGCAGTAATTGAATTAACTGGTGTTCATATTAATACGTATATTTGGGCAAATTTTTAGCAACTGATTAGTGTAAAATGTACGTAGAACACGATCTGTTTACTTGAAATTTAATGGAACAGACTCGTTATGCCATTAATGTCATATCTTTAGTAAATATTTACGCAGGTACCAAAATGACGCGAATTTAACCAGATAAAAATAGCGTTAGCCTTGGTTTAGATGCACAATTACCATTTTGTTTATGTTGACAACGGCCATACTTGGATTTGATACATATATTATTTCCACGATTGTTTTTCGTTGCCAAAAAAAAAAAATCAGGAACCAACAGTCGATTCAAATGAAATAAATGTAACAAACACGTTATAAAAGATATCCATTTCGGTAGAACCCTTCAAGTAAATGAATATGGTCAGTTTAATTACAACTTGGCGCAGCAGGGGACACGAGAGGGTTGTGTTTAGACCACCCTAAGTGATTTAATATGTGTCGCAAAAGGGGGAGTAATTAATCTCTTAAGCTGATGTCCTGCTGCTGTTTATATGTCCCGTTTCGTTTGACAAGGGTGTAAGGGATTTAAAATGGCGTCTACATTAGCATTTAAACTCTTTTGCCGAAGTAAATGTTCGCTGTAATTGTGAAATATAATCCGAGATTGAATTTTAAAGTTCAGTGATTTTTCAAATAATTCAAGAGACATTTAAGACAGTTGCTGTCATTTAATGACATTGTTTCCAACGCAATTGCGGAGGTGATTTGATTTTTGGTTAGCTTTTGTCGTTTCATCAATGAGCAGAGAGTGCATGATAGGTTTTTCTATTGAAAAACATATCTTTTAAGACAGGTCAATAATAATTAGTTATTTTTTAGATTTTTAGATCGATATTGGTACGTCCTGTGTATATTCACCACACCTATAGGCGAGCGGTTCACCCCTAAAAAAATGCATGAACCGTCTAAATTTTTAAAACAAAAACCTACAGCATACAACTTTTTTATTTTATAGTGTATTTTTCTGATAATTTACATATTTTTTTTTATATTTTTCGGCGTGGTCAGTCAATTATTAACAAAGTTGTAAAAAAAATTACTCGCGGAATGGCTTTGAAAACAGTTTTTTTTGTTGTAAAATGAACCAAAATAAACACATTTTGTTCTTTGACAAAAATTCGAAAAATGCTTTGTTTCCGAGATATTTACAATTTAATGTGAAAAGTGACGAAATCGACAAACTTTCGGAATTTTTTCTCAAAAACTACTAAATAGATTTTAATTCTAAAAAAGCATAATAATCGGCAGATTATTATGAAATCATTTTATTGAAGGTCTAAAGCGAGTAAAAAAGTCTTAAAGAAAATTATGATGACACTTTAAATTCAAATTTTCTCTTTACAATGTCTTGGACTAGATCAATATTTCGATACAAATTATACATGCAATCATTTGGAAGCAAACACAAGAATTATATTTCAAACACTTGAATTACAAAAGCAGAGCAGTGATAATAACATGGAAATAATAGTCTCCAGATACCGATGTATTGGTTTCACTTGTTGCACATTATCACATATTTTTTATGGAACCTCTAGTATGTTTTCACAGGGGAAACATTGTCAAAAATGTCGATCATTCACGATTGATACCTGTACATACTATAGCAAAAATGAATGGGCCAATAAAAAGTAAATAATGCAAGCTATCAATGGCTGTGATACGACATGTTCGATATCTAATATTGGAAAAAAGACTGATTTAAAGGCTTTAAATAAACTTACAAATGATGCATTAAAAATATTTGCTAATTTAGAAAATTTAACTTTAGAAGATGCGCTTGAAATTTTGACGTTATATTTATCAGAAATTTATGATTCTCAAAATAAATGGAAATATCGAAATCTATAAATAAATTAAGACGTACAATTGCTTTAAAAAAATGCTGCTGGCGATAGATTGGCACCTTACCCACCATTATTGCAACATTATTTGAGGTCAAAATGGTAAATAAGAGAATGGAAGCAGGCTACAAATAGTGGAACTGTAACTCTGGATTCATTGACACATGGATGGAAAATCGAAAATGGTTGTTTGGATTTTAATTATTTCGAAGGAGAAACTGCGTTAGATATGCTTCAAAAATATTTTTGTTCATGTAGTGGAAAATGTTCTATGAAAAATTGTAACTGTTTGTCATCGAACCTGGAATGCTGTGCAGTCTGTGCGTGCTCAGATGAATGTCGGAATGTTCCATCCGAAATTGATGATGAAACGCTTATTTCAACTCAAGAACTTGTCGAAAATAACGAAAAACTTATTTAAAGATTAAATAAAGAAGAAAATAATATACTTTTATTGCTCTTAATATTTTTGTAAAATAAAAATAAAATAATTATCCTGTAAAATAAATTATCCAATAACTTTTTTATTTTTCGAGACCGCTAGGTCAATTATTATTATTAGGTTAATTTTACGATTTAAAAAGCTTATTTAGTTTAGTTTTGGTATAACTTTCAAGTCAATTTTAGCCGTTTATAAAACCAAAAATCGAGTATTTATATTTTACTAATTACTTGCAAAAACCTTACTCCGGCTACAAAACCAAACAAAATGATCTTTTGAACATTTGTACTGTTAACATATATCGATTAAAAAAAATCATAATAATGTTTATTGTAAATTTAGTGTTATCATAATTTTCTTTAAAATACTTTTTACTCGCTTTAGACCTTCAATAAAATGATTGACCCATACCAAGAAAATATGTCTTAAAGTAGAAAATCTGCCGATTATTATGTTTTTTTTTAGAATTAAAATCTGTTCAGTAGTTTTTGAGAAAAAAATTCCGAAAGTTTGTCGATTTCGTCACTTTTTTTCACATTAAATTGTAAATATCTCGGAAACGAAGCATTTTTAGAATTTTTGTCAAAGTGCAAAAAATGTTTAATTTGGTCCATTTTATGATATAAAACTATTTTCAAAGCCGTTCGTAATTTTTTTTTCCAACGTTTTTGTTTATAACAATCGACTGACCACGCCAAAAAATATTAAAAAAATATGTAAATTATCAGAAAAACACACTATAAAATAAAAAGAGTTTAATGTTGTAGGTTTTTGTTTTAAAAATTTAGTCGGTTACCTTCATGTAGAAGCATCTTTTTAGGGGTGAACCGCTCGCCTACTACTAACTCCAACAAATGATTTTACATATCTAGCAAAATGATTCCACCCTTCCAGATAAAATACCGGTCGCAAGGGACAAAAACCATCCCATAAAAAAAACCTCTGTCACGCCACTGAGCCGTTAAAATGTCAATCGAGACACACCCCCGACTGTCCTTTGTCCTTTGTCACCGAGACGAATGGCCCTGCTGATAACAAAGCCCACTGTGACGTTCTCTATCTGTAAACGAATATGTTCTCGCTTATAATAATATCCGTTACCGTTTTATTTTTATTTTTTTTTAGATGTCTTGCCCAGTTCCTGCCGCCCCCGCACCCCCAGCCCTTAAGGACCTTCCCAAAGTGGCGGGCGACCTCAAGAGCGAACTGGAAGGATTCAAATCCAGCAGCCTGAAGAATGCAGACACGCAAGAAAAAATAGTGCTTCCCTCCGCCGAAGGTAATCTATTTTAAGGCGTTTGGCATGTTCTTTGTACGTGTATATTTAAGCCACTAAGTGGTGTGGGGTGTTTTATTAATGTGGGGATTTATATTTAGAAGGCGGGTGAGTGTATCTAAGGATCACGGCAGGACTTTGAGACGGAGGCTAGGTTTTATTGGCTGTAGTCAGTTTAAATGTTCTGTAACTGCTAAATTATTACTAGTATTTTTCCAGTTGAATTAGATCATAAAACATGAAAACTTATCTTGAGAAGGGGCATAGGTGATGTCCCTTTTTTTAAATTACCGTAAAAATAAGCTCTATTTAATGCAAAAAGAGCGAATTCGCGAGCGGCTTTTGCCTGGCCGCGGGACAATTTAATTCCAACTTTTTGAAATTCTTCTTTTTCGATACGGATCAATTAGAACCTATATCTACGATTTTAATTAACGTTTAGTAAATAAACAATTAGTTGAAAAAAAAAACGAACGAAATTAATTAACAAATACCTAGAGCAACAATTTCACTGTCAATCGAATCGACGTTTGGCACGCGTGTTGGTCTTTGGATTGACCGTCTTTTCCATAAATTTCATCAACATCCATCGCTTTTTGCAATAATAATGCGCTATTTTCGAGAAGTGATTTTTTCGCGTTCAACCTTTATTTTACAGTTAACAAATTGGTGAAATTTGACTTTTATATACCTTAAATTGTAGGGAATTTAATAGCCTTCAACATAAAATAACTAATATTCCAATAGGTCGTCTAGATTTTCAAGGGCAGTAAAAAAAGTGAAAAAAAAAAACACGTAAATGTGTAAGTTGTTTGCAAAAAAGATTGTTTTGTTTTTTCTTACACATATTGAAATTGTACATTTCATTTTATAGGATTTTCGCTAATTTTAACTTATTTCGGTTACTATGTTAAAAATTGACATTTATACTAAATTTTATTTAAACTATTTTTTTTACCAACTGTTTTATTTTGACCTAGAAACTTTGTTGGTTTTTGCACTAAAATACACTAAAAATACTAAAATATTTAAAAAATATCAGTTCATTTTTTGCGAATTTGTTTTTGTTTTTTTAATTGTATACTAATCCTTTTAGAATTCTTCTACACGAGTCACGAACTAACGCGAAATGTAAAAGTTTAAATATCAGTTAAACAATAATTATGTTTGCTACATTTCGCCTACTCTATTTGTCAGTCAGTATTAGAAATAGAGACTTGTTATTTTAAAAACTACATAGTGATTGTAAATATCTAATAATCGGAATTAATTAAGACATACCGTGGGCCCTCATCATTTACATGATATTTTTACACCTACGCTTGAGTTAACACCTGATTTTTATAAAGGTCCTACACTTATTTTTACATACTGTTACAAATGTTGCCTGATTTATAAAAAAAAAATGTAAAACAATTATTCCTTCTTTATTTCATAATAATTTTTTTAAGCTGCTATACTTTCATTTATTTGTACTTAATTTACTCTTAAAAAAAATGCTGAAATTAACTGAGCAAACAAGTTTCTTCACGCAGTTTCACTAAAAAAACTCGTTAAAATGTCCATCTAATATAACTTATATGGTAGCAGTTTCTCTGGTAAAAGTAAGTTTATGCCTACAGAAAAATAATGTTTATTACAGCGCTTAAAACTGGCTTTTCGTTTCGTACTGAACACAGTTTACAGTACCATATGCTCGTGTCTCAGTACATTAGCTAGAAACTACACCATTATTGAAAAAGAAAGTCAATCATAATGACTGATAGAAGCGCAGACATCTGTTCACTGTTTATTATTTCACATGGTGATAGTCATAAATCTTGCAAGCAAAATGGATAATATGCAATGACAAACTTTTCTCGTATTTCTTTTTAATGTAGTGATTTGCTTATATTTATTTGCAACAATCGCATGACAACAAGATTGTTAAGGTTATTTTTATGTTTATAGTTTCTAATACACCTGATATTGTTTGTTTTGTATTTTTGCACGCTTTTTGTTTCTTTTGGATGCATCAACGAAGTGGCGTTACTTTTCAAATATAACTTACATTTTGAATATAGAATTAACAAACCATGTAAGTAATTTATTTTTCAATTATCATAAACGTATGTTGTTTCTTAAAATAGAATTAATAAGGCCAGCCAATTAAAACAATGGACGTTTGGACAGTCTGCGTTTGTAATTTAATAAACGGCTCTTAAAATACCATGACATGGTTGAAAAATTTTTATATTAATATGGAATTTTCTGTTTTCGTATTCAGAAAAGGAATTATTGCTGTTCCTCCAAAATTTGTTCTCATTTGTTGCTTACATCTGTTTCTAATGGTTACCAACATATAAAAAGAAATTATTTTTATAGTTTTTAAACAAAAAATGTCCAACAAAACCATTTTATGCTTCACTTTATATATTTTTTTAAAGGTTATTTTCTTGACTTTTTTTATATAAAGCACCACATAATTATACAAGACCGTCCAAGTTTTTAATCGGGAAATCTTCACCGCGTGATTTTTAGCAAATAGTTTTATACGGGATGTCCTAAAGTGAATGTGCCATATTTTTAGGGTAGCTTTAATAAATTCGGGTTAAAACCTTTAAAAAGATATCAAAAAGTATATTTGTTTTCGGGATACAAGCTGTTGAAAATAATTTTTAAAAAAGTATCAGGTTTTCCTAATGATTATCTTTCGAGATGTTCGACATAGATCAACTGAAACTTAGACTTATGATTTATCTAATTAAAAATAAAATTTCGCTAACAATTACATAACCAGTGGCGGAGTTAGTATTATTAAGTACCTGATCGTATTTTAGAAATTTGATGTGTATTTATAATTCTATTGATATTTCTAATACAGAGAGATTGAGAATGATTGACCGGATTCTGAACGTACCCTGTCTCAATTACTATCAAAACTGATTTCCGTTTGCTAAAATTACTTTTTTTTCCGTGCAATTTCATGGTGTTCTGTGGCGATTTCACAATTTGACGTTCTGTTCATTGGCGCACGGATTTTTTGGCTTGAATATTATTTTGTAGATTTTGTTGTTACCTGATATATTTTGCGACATTATAAAACAGTATTTTTCAATACTACAGTTAGAGTAGGTGGATATTATACGTGAGTAATTAATTTATTGCGTATGTTGTTCTCTAACCTAATCGGTTTTTTAATTTAGGTTAACATGGCATTTTCATTAGAACATGATAAATTTCTTCTGGAGGCCTATTTTCGTAGTGGACAAAACAATGGTAATGGTTGGAAATATTCGATGAATTCGTGTCATTTACAATTTCAAGAACAATTTCCAAATGATGAAATTGATTATGAAATTTTTTCGAGACACGTGAAGAGATTAGTGGAACGCTTCCATAACACTGGAAGTGTTTGTAGAGGAAAATCTCCAGGCAGAAAGTCTATTCTTACAGAGGAAGTCTTGGAAGATGTTGAAAACCGCTTACGAGCTAGTCCAACCAAATCACTACGTCGGTTATCTGCTCAAACAGGTACTTAATAACAAATATTTATTCTAAAATTTGTATCATTATTCCTAAATTGTTTATAGGAATATCATATGGATCATGCCATAAAGCAGTAAAGAAGTTGCATTTTCATCCTTATAAAGTTAGTGTTGTGCAGGAACTACTTCCGTTAGATTTTGGAAAACGTGTGCAATACTGTAATTGGTTTAACGAAAATCTGAATGACGACGATATTCTAGATCTAACATTTTTTTCTGATGAAGCGTGGTTTCATTTAAGTGGGTACGTAAACTCCCAAAATTATCGCTCTTGGAACACAGAAAACCCTAATATTTTGCGTGAAACAACTCTGCACCCTATTAAACTTGGTGTTTGGGTAGCTATGTCACGTAGAAGAATAATCGGACCATATTTTTTCCGTGAAAATGTAACTGGGCAGGTATATCGGCAGCAAATATTGTTACCATTTTTTGAGGAACTTCACGACGATGAAATCCATCATGGATACTTTCAGCAAGATGGCGCAACAGCTCACACCTCTAACGAAACTTTAGAGTTGATTAGAGAGTATTATGATGATCGAATAATTAGTCGAGATAGATGGCCACCACGTTCTCCTGACCTTACACCCCTAGACTATTATTTATTTGGTTTTTTAAAAAATTCAGTATTTGCTCAACGGTTACACACGATTGAAGAACTTCAAGAGGCAATTACAAACGAAATTAGGAGTATTACACAAAATGTTTTACAGAATGTATTTAATAATATGAAAAGAAGAATTAATACCTGCTTGAACAACAATGGACATCATATTGAACATTTATTGTAAAAATATAGATATTTTTATGGATTTTATGTAATTTTAAGGTAAAATATTCAATAAAATGTGAAAAAATTCCAATTACTCTGTTATTATATATTGCATGTAACTGTTGTTTATTGCTCTCGGTCATACAGACAATCCTACCATCTAACATAATCAAGCACTTCCAACTGCTTGCATTTGCTTGAAGCAAATTTTTTTAAGACACTTTTCCTGAATTTCGACAGCTAACTAAAATGTTCAGCATAAATTTTTGGGCTGGATCGCTTGCGCTGGATATTCAGAAGTGTGAAAGCAGTAGCTGCAAAATAGTCGTCTTATAAGCATACAGCAGTTTGCTTTGATGAAAAACAGCAGCTTGCAGCGTATCGCTGTATAGCTGAATCGTCTTAGATGCCAAGAATGTAGCCACAATAGTGCTTCTGTTTTAAAATTAACTCATAACGTTTTAAAAATAAAATCGCTGAAGCACTTACAGTCGTTATTCAAAATTAGCTACATCAAACTTTGATTTAAAAGTTTTTCTAATTGTAAATGAAATAAGAATTTTGGAAAAGTTAGGCTAAACCTACATTTGATTCTGTCATCCTCTTTAATAATAATAACAATAATAACATTTATTGGTCCATCAGTATTGCTTAATTTGTGAAATAACTTTGATTTTTGTTAAATAATTGATATTTTTATTATGAATTTCCATTTTGACAGTAACCTAATTTATTTGACGTTTGAACGTAATTATTTGTTTACCATTAAAATCCCTCAACCTGCGCTCATGATTCTAGTATTGGTATCAAAAACTGGTATGCCGCACATCAAAAATCAGTATGAGGCGGCACGGTCAATCATTCTCGATCACCCTGTAGCTGTTTTACATTGACAATTTATTCATGAATAAATTGACGAAGTTCTTCATGAATTAATTCACGAATTTATTGGTAAACAGTGTGGTTTTACACTGCTACAGACTTTGTCAAGTTTTTTGACGTATGAATCAGTTATACCAATGAATCAAAGAAGCAAATAAATTTCAAAAACGTCACCTTTCCACTCATAATTGTAGTGATACAACAGCGGTACCGTTCTGACATATAAATATTAGTTTTTGTAAGTAACAAATCAGTAAAAACAATGCAAAACTAGTACTACGCCACACAATTATTTACATATTCCAATAACATAACCTCATCACTGATCTGAGGCTGGAAATCTGTTGGGTTGGTATTTCTGAACTTCACGAAGAAATTGACGAATATTAGAACATGCTCTAATTCGTCAAGAACTTGATGAATAAATTCATGAAGTTATTTGACAGCAGATTTGGAGCATTACACTTGTCCAATTTCTTGATGAATCAATCAATTAATTGATCAATAAATTGTCAATGTAAAACAGCTATAAGAAAAAATATCTCTTAGATTTTACTCGTAGGTATTATAAAAACAAGCCGCTTTAGGTTTTAGGATCGATTTCAAAATTTACAGGCCTCGTAAGAATGTATTGAGCTAAAAAAATCCTACAAGCATTGATACTTTTCGCAATATTCGCAAAGTAGTCGTTGATTTTCCAAAACAACACAAACAATTACTTTTTCTGCACATTTTGAAATTAATGCTGAGTATAAAAAAATATTTTTTTCTCAAATATAGCAAAAGACTTGAAGGGGATTGATTCAGATTTCCAAAACCCACCTTCCGTTTGCTATACAATCATTAGTTCATGAGATATCGAGGATAAAAACTAGTAGACGATATCTTAATGAGAAATAATTGTACAGAAAATTAAAAAAAAAACAAATTGAAGCTGATATATCAGGCTAACTGACCCTGGCATTAATTAAGCCAGAAAAAAAAATTTTGAGCCCATTGGTAGTTTTGAAAAAAAAAAGTTAAATTTTTGCCTTGCGCCGAAAGTGATGCTCAAAAAAAAAATTCATCTCAAAATTTCAAAACTAGAATCTTCAAGCTTCAAAATGCTTGTTTTTTTCTCGATACGAAAATTATTCACGACGTTATAGCCTTTCAAAAATCACTAAAATATTTGGAAATTTTGCCGTTCCTTTAATTACATTTTTGCCGAGTGTATTTGGCCTACTGCGATTGTGTTTTAATTACAATATGAAGCGCAGGAAAAAATTTAAATTGTCCAAATTGATCTTTTTCAACATTATTAATCCGGAAAAATTAAATTAAACGTTATTGAAGTGAAACGTGTTTATTACATCTCAACATGTTAATTTGTTTAATCCTATTTACTGAAAAAATAAACAGGAAGATTACGCGATTAGTGTTCACACTTCATTTATGCATCCAACAGTGTGTTGTGTTCCTAACCCTAAACCTTAGTGCTACCACTCTATCTGTTCCCTTTTTGCACCCCCCTCGCCTAGATGTGGCGCAGGAGCGCTCGCACAACGCCCTCATGGAAGGGGTAGAAAACTTCAAACCCTCCACCCTCAAACGCACAGATACCAAAGAGAAGATCGTGTTACCAAACGCCGAAGGTAAATATAGACTGGAGTGCCTTTTCGGCGGTGCTTAAATACATTCGCATATGCTCTGGCCTACACTCACACCCTGCTTTTGTGGCTTCCTTTTTTTTTTTATATTAACCCCATTTTCGACGCCCTCGTGTACGGGATGCGTGTAAAGGTGATACCGGATGACCTTTTTCCAAGCAGTACCGTGAGGAATTTGGTTGTCTCAGATGCCAGTCGGACAAATTAGGGCAAATTTGTGGACTTTGGCGACGATTACATGCTGTAGAGAAGTTTGGTCAATACTTCGTAGATTACACAGGCCGACAAAACGACAAAATTTGATCGACACTCTAACTCAGAAACCAGAATGTACTCTTCCGAAGGATTTTGGTGCATTGAATTCGAATCTGAGGTCCAAATTTCTCAATTGACTCTGATTTTCGAGATATCCGAACCTAAAAGTGCCAAAATCGCGATTTTTTTTTAAGTATTTGAGGTTATGTCACATGGATTATTTCAACATGCGATTTCTCAAAGACGAAAAATGATATCGGGATAAATCCGAGTGCGTTTTAAAGAATAAGTTTAATACTTTGTCCCCATTAATGGTTTCAGCCAAAAAATAGCTTTCCGTATAACATAACCTCAAATATATCAAAAATGGCGATTTTGACACTTTTAGGTTTAGGATATTTCGAAAACCAGAGCCAATTGAGAAATTTGGACCCCTGATTCGAATTCAACGCCACCAAAATCCCTTAGGAAAGCATATTCGTGTTGTTGGGTTAAAATCTTTGTTAGCCTGTGTAAAAAATTCAAATTGTACACTATGGGAAATCGTCCAATAAGAAAGTTTTGCTAAGATAATCTGTATTATACACAACTTTCATAAATGATTACAAGCCACGTGATCATCGAGCTTATGCAACCAACATTGCACCGCTGGTACTGTCTACTAAAAATTCCTAAATCTTGGGCAAGATAATGCGATGGCTGATTCGTTGAATAAAATCACGTGAAAAATTACACAGGTGGACTAGAACGTTGTGTTTTAATGTAATCTTTCATGGCTTGTAATCATTTATGAATGGCCTGTATAAAATGGTACGTGAGAACTAGATCCTTTCGTTACAAACATACGTTCGAAGAGTACCTACGTGCTTTATAAAAAAGAAAGTAGGTGGCTTATATCTTCATTTACTATTTTTCACCCTTATAAGGTATAATTAACATTAATTTTTGAATGGCACTCGCAAAAAATGTGTGTCGCCATGGGACATCCTTTTTAATTTGCCCATTTCACGCACGACTGTTCTTTCAGTAGACGCCATAAAATTCACCTATAACAGATGGGTTGTTTCGGTTCGCTTAATTTGTTTGTTTATCGTTTTTTGTAGTAAACACTTTTCACGAATTAACAAGGTTTAGTATTCTGTTATCGGTTTTGAAACGCTTTAACCACATCAGAATATTTGAATTTTAAACAGACATTCTACTATATAGTAAATATGAACAACCCTTAACGGGACCAATAGTTGTTTAAAGATTTTAAACACGCTTATAAAAGGATAAACTGAAGTAAAGGTGACATCTTTTTTTTTGCAATTTAGTGTGTTTGGATGCTTTTATTCGGGCACTTTCATATTTTCCCAATTTTACCTTAGAAATTTTAATGGAAAGCTCTGTAAAATTTTTAATTAAAAATTTTGTTTGTCAGGTCCAAAGCAATAGGCATCGACTCATTCTCAATATGTGCACCGTACGACGGGTAAGGCGGCGTGCGGGGAATGCGATTCCAAGCGCGTATCATTTTAGAGGGTTCCAAAATTATAGCACAACAAATACAAGTTTTTATATAATCGGCCATATTAGTTGCATGGCCTTCAGCTGACAGTCGTACGGTGGTAATTTATCCACTACGTATTTCATATATTTGGCTTTTTATTTTTGGGCAATTGATAATATTTGCGCTACTTTTAACGTCTTGTCTTTATGTTCAATATGTTTTCCATTCATTCAAGCATTCCATGATTTCTCCGTGCAGGATACTGACAATTTTCATATTCGTCCACTGTGGTAAGGCATACGATCCATGGCAGTCACTGCACCAGATTCGACGTAAGGCAAACTATTTTTCAAACAGTCCGCTGTCGATATCCTCGTGGTAATCTCCAATTCCTCGCGACTCAAGAGCATGTTATCTAAAATGTATAATATTAATTACCATCCTTTCCCAGAGGGTGCCCTTAATCCTATAGAAAACCCTTATTTTTTTCCGCTACGTGTTTCGCTTTCTTACACTTTAATCACTTTTTAAGGCAAAAATTTTTTCACAAAAATCAGCATTTCTAGGGATTCACTGGTAATATTCGTGCTTCGTGCTCGAATTCCTTGGTACACATTGTTTATCGTACTACGTTCTTGATCTGTTTAATTCGGTCGTTTACGCCTAAGTCTGATTATTATCAGATAATGCCAATAACACACTCTTCCATTTTTAACAACACAAATAATAACAGGGCTTTCCCATTTGTACGCTTATGACACGCAAGTGAAAACTGACGATAGACCTAGTTAAAGTCTGGAACTATAACCTCAAAAAGACAAACCATCAATCCTTAAGACTATTTTTTGTACTATAAGAGAGAACAAATTATCGGAACATTATGCGAAATGAATGGCACATTACAATTTTCGTGCAGAGAATACACAAAATTATTGTATTCGATTAAGAACTAGTAAAAATTGTGGGTTTTAGACTTTTCTTTTAGACTTACCGTCTACTATTTTAAACTTGGCGTATAGATTCCAATTCGACTGCCTAAAATTTCATTCAAGTTTGACGTTAAGGTACCGATTTTTTCGAATTTTTTTGGGTACGCCATTGTTTTAGTTATCCCATTTTTTAAGACAAAGAATGTTTTTATACCGATTGACCCAAGCCTTTGATTTAAATAGGATAATCTATATTTTTTCTGTGCTGTTTTAGTTTACATTTATTTTATTAAGGTCAAAATTTATTTATTTTTCTTGATACCTGCTCAAAATTTAATTTTGTTTGATAAATATTCGTGTATAATAAAGAAAATTCCACCACTCCTTGTTAAACCGAAAGTAATAGGCGAGCGGTTCACCCCTAAAAAAAGGCATGAACCGACTAAATTTTTAAAACAAAAACCTACAGCACAAAACTTTTTTTATTTTATAGTGTATTTTTCTGATAATTTACATATTTTTTTATATTTTTCGGCATGGTCAGTCAATTGTTATAAACAAAAAAGTTGTAAAAAAAATTACTCGCCGAATGGCAGTTTTTTATTGTAAAATGGACCAAAATAAACACTCTTCGTTCTTTCACAAAAATTCAAAAAATGCTTCGTTTCCGAGATATTTACAATTTAATGTGAAAAAAGTGACGAAATCGACAAACTTCGGAATTTTTTTCTCAAAAACTACTGAACAGATTTTAATTCTAAAAAAAGCATAATAATCGGCAGATTTTCTACTTTAAGAAATATTTTCTTGGTATGGGTCAATCATTTTATTGAAGGTCTAAAGCGAGTAAAAACTATTTTAAAGAAAATTATGATAACACTAAATTTAAATTTTCTTTTTACAATATCTTGAATTAGATTATATTTACAATAAACATTATTATCATTTTTTTTTAATCGATATATGTTAACAGTACAAATGTTCAATAGATCATTTTATTTGGTTTTGTAGCCGGAGTAAGGTTTTTGCAAGTAATTACTAAAATTTATATTCGATTTTTGGTTTTATAATGAGCTAAAATTGACTTGAAAGTTATACCAAAACTAAACTAAATAAGCTTTTTAAATCGTAAAATTAACCTAATAATAATAATTGACCTAGCGGTCTCGAAAAAGAAAAAAGTTATTGGATAATTTATTGTATAGTATAATTATTTTATTTTTATTTTACAAAAATATTAAGAGCAATAAAAGTATATTAATTTATTTTTTATTTAAGTTTTTCGTTATTTTCGACAAGTTCTTGAGTTGAAATAAGCATTTCATCATCAATTTCGGATGGAACATCCTGACATTCATCTGAGCACGCACAGACTGCACAGCATTCGTGGTTCGATGACAAACAGTTACAATTTTTCTAAGAACATTTTCCACTATACGAACAAAAATATTTTTGATGCATATATAACGCAGTTTCTCCTATCTTAAAGTAGATCTGCCGATTATTACGCTTTTTTAGAATTAAACTGTTCAGTAGTTTTTGGGAAAAAAATTCCGAAAGTGTCGATTTCGTCACTTTTTTCACATTAAATTGTAAATATCTCGGAAACGAAGCATTTTTCGAATTCTTGTCAAAGAACAAACGGTGTTTATTTTGGCCATTCGGCGAGTAATTTTTTTTAACAACTTTTTTGTTTGACAATTGACTGACCACGCCGAAAAATATAAAAAAATATGTAAATTATCAGAAAAATACACTTTATAAAATAAAAACAGTTTCATGCTGTAGTTTTTTTGTTTTAATAATTTAGTCGGTTACCTTCATTTAGAAGCATCTTTTTAGGGGTGAACCGCTCGCCTACAAGAGAAAAACGCCTATTAAATTAGACCATTTGTTCTCTGTTTTAAACATATACAATGTTTTGCCGCTGGCACGAATCAGAAACGAGCTATAGGCGTGCCCTATGGCTTGAGTCATCCGTTATATCTAAACTACACACCCCAGAAAATATTGGTTTTTCTCGTTCACAATGGTTTTGACTTTAGACGTTTGTTGGTTAAATAATGTTTAAGATTATTCTGAAATTTTACTACTTGTACTACTATTTTGTTAATATGCGCGGATTTGCTCCGGCTCACACACATCCAAATATTGCAGTTCATATTGTACCTAGTGCTATCGCATGTTTATCATTTTATAGTGTTTATGTTTATAATTAACGCAACAATAATGCATTTACTCCGCATTATTTTTTTTTCCATTCTGGTTGCAAACCGCAGTTCTTCGAACTCCAGGTCTGCTTTGATACACTTGGAATGCGTACCCAAGTCAACATATGGCGAGTGCGCTTATGTTACCGTAACGCAATCCCTCTGAGCGATTTGAATTCGAATATTTTCAAATTAAAAATAACAAGGAGCCTATTAAGAGTGATGTATCGCCGAGTTTCGCGCTCGGCCATGATAATTAATGATATTCGCTTGGTATTCAAACGTACCGATGCTGACTCTGTCCGTGGAGATACTGGGTGTCTCAAAATCGAATCCAGACAATACAGGTGTATAGCGAGTTGCGTAACCTATAGTTATGACCAGATTAATTGTAAAAATTGTGATAAATATTGACCAGTGGCGTATTTTTGCACTTTCTTACACTTACTTCAGAGAAATGTCTGATTACTTGTTACACTTGGGATTCTTTTATAGTGTGACGTCACATATTTAGGCAACCCGCAACAAATTGTCATAGTTGAAATTGTACAGACCGAATCTGACCCTTGTGTACTATTTACATAGATGCTATAACAATGACAAGTATTTAGAAGTATTTAAAAATAACCAATACGTGTTTCGTAAAATATGGACACTAATGTGCTTAAAACGATGTAAAAGAAATTCCTAAATTTACAAGAAGTAAAAATTAGCCGTGTTATTCCTAATGCGCATGGTCGGAAAGAATAGCCGTGAGATCTTAGCCCTTTTCTTTTACTCATGATTTCGGAATCATAACGTGTTACGATCCGATGGGAACCAATCAGATTACTAGATTTCGGATCGTAACGCGTTATGATTCCGAAATCATGAGTAAAAGAAAACAGCACTTGTTGATGTCATCGCTGCCATTAGCTTATTTTCTCTTCTTTTATTTAATCTTGGACATTTTCTACTTCTGCTAAACATTTTTATACGAGTAGTTTTTCTTGGTATTGTGCTGTGTCACTGTGTTTATTGAGTGTTTTTTTTCTTCAAGTGGTTTATTATAGACGTACTCTTATTAACCAGTACCAAACTTTTCTTGAATGATATCCTGATGCGAGGGTATTTCGCTTACAATTCTATAATTCTTTAAGGTTGTCATTTGGAGTTTGAATCTTAAATATTTATAACATTGCCAGAATATCGCGATATTTGAGTCATGGCAAAGAAGAGAAGACAATTATTCTTTGGTATTTATGTCCAAAGTACATAAGGTCGAAAGTCGATCTAGTAAAAATATTGAGTCTTCATGACAATGTGCACCATGGTTGCCTATTATTTGACATATGTGACGTCACTAGTCACTACTAAGAAGGTCTATTATTGATCTGAAATTATTGTAGATAAATTTGTATATATTGTGTACAAAGAGTTTTTATTTAAAAATAATTTCGTAAGGATAAACAAGGGGACAATCATCTGTGAATTTAGGTGTAACACTATTAATGAACTTAAGGGTAGGTACCTATATTAAGGGGTCATGCCACTCTAGAGGTTCGAAAAAAGGTGACTTTCGGGAATTTTCAAGGAAAAATCGATACAAGATATAGTTTTAGGAACAAAAAGGCTTTATTGTACATCTTTTTAGGTAGTATTGTCAATTTTTTCAAACAATTTGCATTCAAAATGGTGGCTGTAGGTGATGGCAAGTAACATCTTTTTTTTTTTAAGAGAGCCATGGCTGGAAGGGTTTTCTTATTAACAGATGGTCTTGGAACAAAAAAACTAAAATTTTCTGATATACTAGGTATAAGCTTAGGGAACATCTTAGGGAAATTAAAAAATATTAATACCTAATTGTTGATTAAGAGAACATTAAAAAAAAGCATCAAAAAATGACGAAAAATTTTGCATTACATTATTAATAACTATAATAATTGTTAATCAATCAAAAAACCCCTACGACACTCCCTGAATTATGTTACTATGAAGCTTTGTACAAAATTTCAAGTCAATTCGTCGAAAACTTTTTGAGTTCTGTTTCTGACAAGTTAAAACAAAATTGTTCAAGAAAACCCTTTTAAAGTTTTTGTTGTCATTAAGCATAAGAAATTCGTTATATGTATACCTTTAATCAGGGACGCCTATATCTTATAGCTGGCCTTCTATATTGATATTTTTTTTGTCTTCAAATGAAGACCGAGGTAAAGACTAAGGATTAGGTATTGCAAATTTACGAGCCTGATGAAATATATTTTTACAAATTTAACTTGCTCTGTATATTCGCAAAAAATGTTCTCTACTGATATTAGAACATTAATATCAGTCAAACTACTAACCAGGCAGTTGTGTGGTGCTTGAAATAATCTGCTAACCAACGTGTATATTACAAAGCAAATAGGATTGTGAATATATGAATCGTATTTTATCTTGTGCTGTATTCTCTTTCAGATGTGGCGGCGGAGAAGACCGAAAGGGCTCTAATTGAAGGCATCGAACATTTCGATACCAGCAAATTGAAACATACCGAGACGCAAGAGAAAAACCCGTTACCAGATAAAGAAGGTAACCATTTCATCCAGCTTGTTACATTAATTTTTTTCCTCAGTTTTTTTTTTAAGTTTATGAACACAAATGCATGTATGTGTGTAATTATATGCTTGTGCTATGCGTATAAGAATAAACAATAATTATCGCTGAGAATAGAAATAAAGTAACTTTTTACCATGTCATTACACTTGGGTACCCAGCGGTGCTACTATATTGTGAGTTTGTTCCACCTATCTTATTTTAACATCGATTAAATTATATATGCTCAGTGTAAGAATTGGAGCAAAAGAAATATAGTTGCGTCACTGGTACCACTAAAAAAGTTAGATGTAAGGGGTGTTTACAAACTTGGAAGTAATTTTTTACATTAATACTATCTCGTTATATTACACACTAATGTTTATTATGCGAAAAAAAAATAAAACGAGATATGCTAATCTTACTCAACTAATAAGTATCTTGCTGCATTTCGTGCACGGTTAAGTGAGAAACGATTTTTTAGCATTTGTTCTATGGCATAGAATTTTGTCTACATTCACCGTATGTCGACAGCATTTCCACAAATTCGTGGTAACTGTAATTATGTGTCGTAAGACAAATTTTTAGCAGTTGTCTTCTTTGATCAAGACCTTCCTGCAAGTAAAAGTAGATCCTCAAGTTCGTAAATGCGCTGTACTTGTAACTTATTATTTTTTGCATGGTTTTGTGTTTAATAAATTTTTTAAACTTTGTCAGAATTCAAGGCCTGGCAACCTACAATGTGTGTAATTAGTTGTGCATTTTAACTTGCAATGTTTCTAAATCATTTTTGATACAAAATCGGAAATAAAAAACAGTATAATAAGGAAAAAAGAAGTTGGCTTTGGCTATGTAAAAAATTGTTGCAATGCCTTGATTCCATAGTATTACTTTTTCGTGTATTACGCATGTATCTAATAGCTTTTGCATGTCAGTCGTGCAACAAGAACGTACCCATCAGACCCTTTTAAATGGAGTGGAGCACTTCGATAAAACAACCATGAAACACACAGAGACTACAGAAAAGGTAGTCTTGCCAGACAAGGAAGGTGGGTGATTGTGTGTGTAATTATTAAATTACTTTTATTACGGTTTCAGTTTTGTTTCTTCCTTAATAACACTCGATAGTTATGTTTTCTGGTGTATTCAAGATTAATTAAGGTTTTGGAATTTAGATTGAAAAATGTATAGTTTTTGGTTCTATTTCAAAAAATTTTAGATCGATTAATATAATTTTTTTATAGATAAATCCTGTGAATAAAAAAATATACAGACTGTATCAAATTTGATGAGATTTCTTGATATCTGAAAGCTACTACGGATTAAAAAAATAAAATCTTTAAACGACTGTATTTCATGTGCCAAATAAATTGTAATTAAATTAAAATGGCTCTATATGAACTTTTTGGCATATAATAGATTAATCATATTAGTTTTTTAGTTACAGAGCTGTGAAACAAATTTATAATTTTTTTTAACGGAAATCATGGCTGTGATAAAAAAAAATGCAATTTTTGTTGCTTTTTCATAACTATGTTTCAAATTTTTTATTTTTGATAGTGTTAGTTGTGGATAACGTATCTTTACATATAGGCCGCCACAAATGCCGTAATGAATTTTCTTTTTAATTAGAATTATGTTTTATATCAGAAATATTACTAAAACTAAATACTTTTTTAAAAAAACACCATAACTTCAAAAATAATCATGGGAAAGTAGAAAATAGAATTATATTTTCCGTATCACAACAAAATACGATGCCGATATAATAAAATAGCTTCATAGCCATGAAATGACAAAAAAAAACATTACCAATTGATTCTATGAGGAAAAATTCATATGGACTAGTTTTTACTTAAATTCTAACTCGTTTAGTGGCAGAGATGCAGAGGTGGTGACAATTGTTACAAAAAGAAATATATAACAAACACAAACGAAAATATCAAATAATCATCATAACTATTCAATTTGTCTTGAAAATCGATTGGCCACATCGTCAGTTTTTTCTCATCTTTATTAGTTTCTGAGGTCTCTAAAATCCCGTTGAACTTGACTCATTTGGCACATTTCAAATATAAATATTTTAAATAACGGAGATATTATTTAGATTTATATATAGTATATTTAGAACTTATTAAAAATGTATGTTTGCATGACATTAATTGCTTTTGCATGGTAGTTGTGCAACAAGAAAAAACCCACCAAACGCTCTTGAACGGAGTGGAGCATTTTGACAGAACCACCATGAGGCACGCCGAGACAGAGGAAAAGGTGGTTTTGCCAGACAAAGAAGGTAGGCCGGCTTGCTTAGTTTTATTTGCAAAGCAAAAGATGCTTAAGCGTTTAGCAGCAAAACCGCGAATTTATTAAATTTGTTATTTTTATTGCCGTAAGGACGTAGTCCAATATAAACAATTTTCAAATGTTTTTATATCTCATATTAATGAAAGCGGTTAATATGTTACAGGGCCTTCAAAAATGATTATAAGTCACATAACCAGTAATTTTATTTCCTTCGTGTTGGCAATTCAATTTTGGTGTAATTTTATTGAACCAATCGGCGATCGCATTATTTTGGGTGTAAACGTAACAGTTTATCATTGTTCATTGTAAACGAATCATTAATATTGGTGACGCCGAGATTTAGGGATTTTTCGTTACCAGTACCAGCCCTGAAACGGTTGCCTAAGCTCGGCGGTCACATGGCTTGTAATCATTTGTGCAGGGCTCGATAATTTTCTAATTCGCGTTAATTATTTTCCAGTAATTGAGCAAGAAAAGGGCCAGAGGAATCTCATCTCGGGGATCGAAAACTTCGACAGTACCAAACTGAAACACGCCGAGACACAGGAGAAGAACCCACTGCCAACCAAGGAAATCATCGATCAGGAGAAGAGCGCCTAAAAATTCTTCTCTCTCGGGCTCAATCGATTGCCAATTTTGTATTATTTTATACTTTTATATGATATTTGATATAACTATTTATATTGTAAGATACCCATCTGAAAACCTACGTTTATCATACCAAGACTAGCTTTTATTTCTCTAATTTGGAAACTATGTAATCATTTGTACTTATTTTGTCTGACAGTTATCTTTAGTGTTTAAATAATTTAATTTGCATGAATTATATGGTGCTTCAATAAATTATAAAAATTGTACCATCACCTCGTTTTATTTCATTTCTCAGAACGGTTCATAATCAGATAATCACCCTGTAGAAAGTGTAAAAGAAATTATTTACTCTAAACGAGACTAAATATCTACAACAAATGAAGATATGAAACCAAGTTTTTTATATAGAATACACCTATAAAATAGTGGAAAAAAAGCCAGCTCAAACCATAGTGGTGTAGATATGAGGTAAGTATATGCTCAAAACATTTTTTTTACAAGAATTTTCTCTACAATACAAATTTTATTTTGAACTATTAATGATCTCTTGAACTTTTTCACACGGATAAAATAAGCTCAATTTATTTTTAGAATTAAGGGTAAACTCGCCCGTCCTCGGTAAGTTAAGTGGAATCATGTTCAGCATATTATAAGATGGTAGTTTTTAAGTTTGTGTCTACAAAACTTAAATTTGTTGTCAGAATTTGCATCACTGAATCTCAATTTACTTCTTTAATTAATTTGCATGTTTTATGAAAAAAAGTTCTGCAAATAGTCAAATACACTATATGCTAGTTGTTCCTCAGCTTATTTCAATAATTGGCCAATGCCATGCCTGTTTTTGGACAAACTTAATTGGTTAATTTATTTTTACTTATTAAAAAAACATTTAAATATCATCGTTTACAAAAATAGATTTTTTTCACTACAAATTCATTTATAATCGAGAAAAATAACAAGAAATAAAAATGTTAAGGTCACTAACACAATGCACGAAAAAAATTTAAACTGCCGAGCCGAGATTCC
The DNA here is from genome assembly GCF_000390285.2 of Anoplophora glabripennis. NCBI lineage: Eukaryota > Metazoa > Arthropoda > Insecta > Coleoptera > Cerambycidae > Anoplophora > Anoplophora glabripennis. The sequence continues at coordinate 30,661 of NW_019417255.1, forward strand.
CAGAATAACTTTGGCCCCTATTGTCGATCACTAAGAAATTGTAAAAAGTAATAGCCAAAAACTAGCTTAATCAAAACCCTTTTTCGGTCACACAAATACGAATTGGACAAAACACTTGTAACTATTATACCCAATTCTCTGCTACCTTGGCTGAGACAGAGCGAGATTTTGATTTTTGAAGCTTACTTACTTTTTCCTGTTTTCCGGAAGCCACTTATTTTAACCTAAATGTAACAACAATCATTAGTTAAATATGTTTAATTCCAGTTTAAACACCATTTAATTGTAACATCGGCTTATAGAACATAAAACATTTTTTTACCATCCAAATAAGTATTGTCACCTTACCAACACTTTTTGTAGGTACGAAAAATAGTAGACGCAAAAACCGTTAGGTATACAATATTCAAATTTATATTTAATTTATATAATGGTGATCGAAAATAGGCATGATATCCTTTTAATTATTAATTTACAAACTTGATTTAAAAAAAAAATCACTGTTTTTAAATTAAATGCGTACACCATACCTACCATAATTTTAAAAATTGCTTTTATTTTCCTTCAACAGTTTGATACGCCACTGTTTAAAAATACGCCCATTATTTGACCTACCACAAATGAATACCTATTTCATTATTTTGTTTTAAGATAAAGACCACATTTGTTTGCGATATTGTATGCGTGGTTCATTTTTATGTCTATGCGCAAATTCGTCCAAACGTAATAAAGTAAAGTAATAAATTTCAAATCCGGTGTGTTCTTTCACGTGTTCAGCTTTTTTTGTATTAGTCGTGGTCTGTAAGTGGTTTAAAGTTATCTTATTCTTAATGTAATTATTTATAATATTTGACGAGATCACTGTTGTATTCATCTAAAGCGTTGGCTTGTTTTGTGATAGAATGAATGATACATTTTTTCCCAGTAAATTTTTTTATTGTGGGATCTTCGATGTTTTGTGTAGGTATTTAGAAGCAAACAATGGCTAAAATTACCCGAAGGGGTAGAAATCCTGGGGCAGTGGACAGCTGGCTGGACAATTTGGGATTGTATCGGAAAAATGTGGCATACGATGAAACTTGCCTTTTTAGGGCAGTTAGTGAACAAGTGAGTGTTTTGTTACATTTCATCACAAAAATTTACCTATTATAAAATTTGGTTGATTTATAAGTCAACAGTAACGGTTAATCTCAATTAATTAATCAATCAGCATTCAGAATAATTAACATTTGGTGAGATCTCAGGTAAATTAGCTATTGTCAAATACATGTTAACTTTTGGTGGAAACAAAAAAAAGTTTCTATTTGAGTTTAATTTAGCTTAACAGCTTTTATATATTAATTTCAGTATCTCAATATGTAATAGATTAGAAATATGTAATTTTTGTTACCGTCTGAAAGTTTTGTGAAATGAAACTTTTATATTAATGAATATATCACATATAGCATGGAAGGTATCCATACGCGTTTTCTTTGTATCTAGCTTTTTGATTGTCAAGTTTACCACGAAAGAGTTCGTAAGGAATGTATAGTTTATGCCCGAAAAAATTTTGAAGAATTCTCCTACCTTGCAGACTCATTTGCAGCCTGGCAGGAACATATAAATTTGTTAGAAAAACACATGGTGGTGTGTGGAAATATAGAAATCCATATTATCAGCAGGAAGTATAGGTGGGTACTTTAAGAATTAAGTAAAATTTGAGTCACTTATTCCTCACTTTCAGTCGCGATGTCATAATTTTTGACGCAGCTCGTCAAGAAATTTTTCAAGTGACCCACAACGATTTTCCAGCGTCACTGAGACTATGCTTAATGGATGAAGACCATTACGATGTAGTCTACAACAGAGAACACATCATGACGGCAGGTTTTTGCCAATGTATGTAATTGTTTTTAAATAATGCGGTATTTTTGGTATATTAGAGACTTTTAGCTGTCATTTACAAAATACTGTATGAAAAAGTGTTCCATATACCAAATGTGGACGAAATTGTGAAGGCCATGTTGTACGATAAAAATAATATTGTTACTCATGCCGAATTAATAGCCGAGAAGAAGATGTCCGAGGTGAATAATAATGAAACAGGTATGGCACCTCCAGAAGACGCAGGAGAGGGCCAGTTAACTTTGACAAATAATAACATAGCCCCCTTCCCCTTCAAAGTTGCTAAAGCCTTAGACCCCACAATATATAGAAATATAGAGTACGATTCCTGGGGAGAAGTCAGAAGAGGTAGGCTTTTACTTTATAATTATTGGTTAGAATTATTTTATTTTTTTGTTTACATTTCATTTTGGGTTTAGCAGTAATAAAGTAATCCCTATAAAAAAAACCTCAGTCACATCACAATTTGCCTCGTATCTAATGAAAAATATTACTTTTTCGAAAACTGTCATCAAAAATCGACATTTTCATTAAATTTTCAGTTGACAAAAGAGAGTCTATTTTGTCACCTAGCTGCAAAATACTTCTATGTTCTAGAACGCCAATGACTTTTTCATTCTAGGACATAAAACAAATATCAAAATAATTTGCCATTTTTTCGAAACTTATTTATGATTTTCCTAATTAAGCAATATACATTTTCCAAGTCAAGGTTTTAGTGGGATAAAGATCAACAAGTAAAAGAACACTATATTTTAAATCATTGGCAACGTTTCTGTATTATTTTACATCATCCTCAGGGCTCTAAAGTACAAACAATGTTTTTTTATAAAATTTGTTAATGTATTAAAATAATTTAAAAAACAAATACATTTACAATTCTAAATTATTGTCCTGTAGAACAGCTCTAAAATTAATAACATAGGTATTACCCACTCACCGAAATTTGAATAAGTATATACAGGGTGTCCCATAAGTACATGATGAAAAAAGTACTGCGACATTCTTTGACTTAAAAAGTCTGGACTTGAAATCACAAAACATCTCGAAGTATGAGTTTCGGAATCGGAAATTCTTATAATAATAATTGAATCTTTGTCTTCTATATTATACATAGCTATCTTTAGTAGCTCATCTCTTCTCAAACATCAATTATTAAAATGACATGAAAAGTTGTGCAAAATTAGTTAAATCAATCGAAATCGATATAAATATATTAATTTAAATTACCTTTTCTAGCAGAAATCTATTAGTAGGTGCTTCTTATAAAAATCTCTCAATTTCCTCTTTCTTTAGAATTCTGGACTTTTTCGGACGGTATCCAACTGATTTGCTTTCCAAATGTGGTATTAGTTTTGGAAAATTTCTGATATTTACATTTTTTTTTTGGCATTCAGTGTACTTTTTAACATGGAATATATTGACCATAACGTCGAAGGTATAATTTTATTAATTTTATGTTCAAAATATACTAGTAATACCGCTTCGGACAATTTTCTTTGAACTACACCACCCTTTGAATTCGTTGTAGGCAATCTCGTACTGTCTCGATATTTTTTTGGGGATTAATTGTGAAATAGCACTTTGTGCCGCTTCCAATACTTCCCCTGGTAAATGCTCGTCTTCACTTTCCGAACTCATTTTGATTTAAACATTTAGAATATGAATTACAGTATACAGCTTCAGAAAGTCCCCATGGTACATCGGCCGTTACGTGAGAGCAATAAAGTAAGTCATAGAAATCCGTTCGATAGACAAGCATGGTTGCATTGAAGACGTTTCATAATCTGAATAGTCACTTCCACTTCTAACCCGAAACGGGCCGTGACTATTCAGATTATGAAACGTCTTCACTATAGCCATCCTTGTTTATCGCACGAATTTCTTTACTTTACTTTGTCGCTCTCATGTAAAGGCAGATGGACCATGTGGATTTTCCAGCCCTGTATAATTCTGACACTACTTTTTCGCAACTCACTCGGTTTCAAAAATACAATACCTATGTACGTTTTCAGCCACGATATTTGAATAATTCTATATATTTCGAATTTTTACCCCCAAGAATGGCGGTGACATTTAAAAATTATGGCGATGTTTCGCCTGGTACTAGCTATGTCCTATACAGATTTAGTTTCACGCAACTCACTCGGTTTCAAAAATACAATACCTATGTACGTTTTCAGCCACGAAATTTGAATAATTCTAAATATTTCGAATTTTCACCCCCCAAGAATGGTGGTGACAACATTTTTAAAATTATGTCGATGTTTCGCGTCTAACTAATTTTTATTGTTTATGATAGTCACCACGCCTAAACCGTCTTGGTTCAAACGATTTCAGATATAAATTAAATTTTATATAGCGCAATTGTCTTATTTTATTACAGTTTTCGAAAAAATATTGTTTGGATCTTGAAGCTCAGCAAAATAACTTTCATTCTTGAACGTAAAAGTTCCATTTCACGTTCTAGATACAAAAATAACTGTTTTAATACAGTCCATCTTTTCATACTCTCTTTGAAAACAAAATTTTTTTTGTTGTTTTGCGTTCTACCCAGTGTCTTATATTTAAGTCTAACTTGTATACGTTTTGCGTCAACTAATAAAATAAAGCAATACAAAGCATTGCTTCTTTGCAAAAAAACAAATTATTTGACTTCATTGATAAGATTTAAGAACAAAAAATCATTTTGAATTAGCTTCAATAACTTTAAAATTGATAAAAAAAAACAAAGCTTTGCGACTAAGTCAACGAGATGAAAACGAGAACAAATAAACTATATTTCAATGAATCTAAAAATGTTTAGAACTACGCCTAGGGGAATGGTACTATGGCGATGACAAGCTAATCCTAGGTACAAGGTGTATTTTAAATGATGACATTACGAACGAACCCCAAGATTGCTACATACAAGAAATCATCAAGGACAGCAACGTGTGCGTTGTGTACCTCACCAAACTAGCAGAGAAGCGGACTGTGAATTACACTGACTTGTCTCCAGAAAGTGACGCTAAACCATGGCCTTTACCCTACAGGTAAAAATGTAGAAATGACATTCGCTTACATGTTTTTTATTATTTTCTTAATTTGGTAGATTTTCCAAAAATTTAGTGATAGCTGGGTCACCGCAAGTGCAACCTCTTGAAAAGACGCCGAGAGGTACTAAGAAACGTAACAAGGAAAAGAGACGGACCAAAAGCTGTAGCGAAACCGGCACTACAGTCCCTTCGGAAACTGTGGAAAATGTTAGCGCTTATGTTGGGGTTCCTTTGGTAGGTACACATTTAAAATTTTTCTGTTTCTAATGCACTAGGTACTATTGTCACAATATTCTTGAGAAGTAAATGTTGCCATTGTTACACTTTTGCATCACAATTTTATTGTAACACGTTCATATTTACAAACGAAGTCATTGTACTAAACTAACTACAAACTAAACGGAGTGTAAAAAGATTGCCAGGTTTTCTCAGATTTTACCGCAACTGAAAGATGAAACTAAATCTTTTTAGCAAATGCACAATCCAAGCGAGTCTGGTTACCGCGAAAACGAGGCGTCAACAGAGACTCAAACGGAACCACCGCTAGCTGAACAAATGGTCACACCAAACATTCTGAATTCCTCTACCAGGTATCAATGGGGTGATCAGACCCATTGGCACCCGTTATTACCACCAACGCCGGATCCTATGACTTGGCCACAAACGCCGACCACTCCTCAAAGTATGTTTAACTTTAATATGAAACCGATGGTAGCTTCTGCTCCAGTAACACCAGACGTGGTCCCGTATCATGGTTAGTATAAAATATATACGGTATCGGACATAATTAGAGCTATTGTTTCTTCAGGTGGTCTCCTTGCAGATGGAATTAATAAATATTAATAGAACAAAATTATATATAAAACACAAAACTTAAAAAAATGACGTTTTGAAACCACAAAATAAAAAATGTGGAATATGACTAGATTAATGTGAATTATTTTTTACTTAACCAATATCTGACCCTTTTACTAAATTTCTTTTTCTTGCTTTCGCTGTCCCAAAGGTTTTCGATAGGATTCAAATCTGGAAACTGACTCGGCCATATCAAAACTTGTACATATTTTCACGAAACCATTCCTTTACAATTTTAGCTATGCCTTCGTTGGTCATTATTGTGTTGATAAATATATTTTTAGGGTTTTTCCTATTTGACATATTCACTAATGCAAAAAATTAAAGGGTAAAAAGAATTTCCGAAATTTTTCCAGACTGTATTTAGGTGAAAAATGATCGTAACGGGAATTAAAAAAAACATTTTGAAGCTCTAAGATTCTGGTTTTTGGATCTTGCGGTCGAAATTTTTTAGGAGGTACGGTTATCCTGAAATTCTAAGAAATAGTACAACAAAATTTTGCAAATTTTCTTGTCCACGAACTTGGGAAAAATTTTTTTCATCTTTTACAAAGTTGATGAACAGAGCATAGGACAAAAAAGGCGATTCGTGTTGGAAAAAATTTGATTGTTTTTTCAATGTCCGCAAGGTTTTCCAAAAAAACAAAAAAATCTGAAAAATTTCGAAAAAAAAAAATTTCAAATATTTAAAAAATTATTTTTTGTTTTCATAAATTTGAACGTTATTTGCAATAAAATGTGAGAAAACCTCAAAAAAATTTTGTTTTCTATTTTAATTATGAAAAAAAAACGTGACTAATTTTTTTCAAAAGTTTGAAACAAAGAAACGGTTTGCTAGATCGAGATGAAACTTCACAGGGTTCTTCTGGGTATATCGAGCTGTAAAAGTCATGTTTAACATTAGTCATTTCGTGAATATTTCTAATGTAGCCGTCAATTTTCTAAAAAATTCATAAATTACCATTTTTTTCCAGTTTTTTAAAATTCGTTTAAGACAAAAACAATTTTTTCCGAAAAGTTGAGGCAGCATGTTATAGGAAATTTATTCCAGTTTTCGAAACTGCCCTTCAATTCTCTGTACGACCATTTGTCGCTGATATTGATGATTGAAAGCAAAAGGATCCTTTTCCATTAAAAGTCCAATATTTTGATGAAAAATGGTCGTATCGAAATTAAAAAAAAGGGAATTGAAGCTGAATAAACAAGCTATTTGGTCCACGCAATGACGGCTGAAAAAAAAAAAATTTCAAGTCCCTGGAAAATTATCCAAATTTTTTTGTCTCGCTATTTCTTAGAATTGCATGATAACCGTAACTCCTAAAAAATTTCAATCGAAAGATCTAAAAACTAGAATCTTAGAACTTCAAAATGCTGGTTTTTAATTCCCGATACGACCATTTTTCACCTAAATACAGTCTGTCAAAAATCACGTAAAAATTTCGGAAGTTCTTTTGACCCTTTAATTTTTTGCATTAGTTTAGTAAAATCATCTGGTATGTTTCGGTACACAAAGGTCTTATTTCATATGCCGGGAAACAATGCCAAACCATAACATTGCCCCCATTGTCTTTTACTGTGCCGGAAATGTATTTTGGATCAAGTCTTTTTTTTTTGTACATTGGACAGTGAAAAATTGCATACCATCGTTACCAAAAATATTAAATGTACATAATAAATAATATTTTTTACCATTTCCTAACAGTCCAGTGTTTGTAACGAACGGCATACAACATTCTAGCCTGTTCCACGCCAAATTGGACGGTTTGAAAAGTTTTGATTTTTGATTTCCTTATATTTTTGATATTTTTAGTACCCCTCAAAAAAGCCTTTCTGGTAAATTATGAGATTTTTTTGATTACTTGTTCAAAAATTATCAAATTTTTAAAAAAAATTGTTTAATTTTGTTTTTTTGTTCATAACTTTCTTATTAATGGTCCAAATTAGTTTTTTTTTCAATATCTTTGTTTTTAGATGACTTACAGAAAAAAATAAAAAAAAATTCAAAGGGTTTTTGATTAAGATTTTTGAGTTTGAAATTTTAAATCATGTTTTTAAAAGTGTGTTGATTTTTTTGAAAATTTCTCATTTCAAACTACTATTCTTTTAACAACTTTTAAGACCGGTCCAATCGTGGGCCCTCCATAATTACTATTTATTTTTTGATTTTTGAAAATTTGAAAGAAAATTTTTTTCTATATAAATCATTGTAGGTACCGATTTTTTTCACTGTATACTCTTTTTTTACTCATTTTAAAATCAATAAGTAAACGTTAAATTCAGTTATAAACAATTATAACAAACATTCAAAAACACGATTTAACATTTCAAACTCAAAAATCTTAAAAAAATATTTTTTTTGTATTTTTTCTATACAGGCCATCTAAAAACAATGATTTTAAAAAAAGCTTTAATTTGGACTATTATTAAGAAAGTTATAAACAAAAAACAAAAAAACGATTTTTTTTGAAAATTTGTTATCTTTTGAACAAGTTATCACAAAAATCTCAAAATTGACCAGAAAGGCTGTTTTGAGGGGTACTTACTAAAAATATCAAAAAATTGAGGAAATCAAATATCAAAATTTTTTAAACTGTCCGATTTGGCGGGAATGCTCCGTATCTAATTTTTTTCGGAAACGGTTTCTTCGGTGCTCTTTTGATACACTTCTCTCAGCCAAAATCTTATTGGCGGACATCCACCTATACCACTGACTTAGTCTTTTAATTCTCTGATCCAACCAGTCCATCGTTTTTAGTTTTCGACAATTTCATTTCACTTACCGACACCCATGAAGGCAGAAATTCCTAATTACTTTTGACGCTTTAAACTATTAGTTTCATACAATGCATATTATATTTCAGTGTCAGTTGAACACCTGTTGACCATAGACTGAATATGACGCTTTAATTTCGTCACATCTAATATTCCACGAACAACACCTGTACCAGACCAGAAGTGGCGTGTACACTGTTCAAAGTATTTTATGTGCACCATGAGAATAAAATTTCTGATCGTTCTAATTTTGTACGGTATTATACCTATATTAATTTTTAGTAACCCTAATTACATTTTTGTCTTCCAAAAAAAAATCAATGGGATTAAATCTAGTTATGGAGCGGGCCACTCTTTGTACGATTACTACGAAATTATATGTTTCCAGATTCCAATTTTCCATTTTACTACAACTACCAGGTGGACCCGTTTTCGCCTTACGGCTACTGGCACCAACCGCCCATAGAATTACAACCCCCGCAGCTAAAAACAGAAGTTGAAAAGCCTTGTGAAGAGCAAAGTAGTAAACCTCAAACTACGAAAAATAAAAAAGACCTCAACCCCTTCAACGAGAACGAAAACATCTACGAACAACCGACGATTAGCTCACCAGCGAGACCCACCCTGTGCACCAATTTAACACCGCAGAGCACACCCGTTGAAATGTATTCACCCATGATGCCGTTGCCACCGGGTACTCCCGTTATTTACGCCCCGGCGCCACCGGAAATGACGGAAATGGTCGTGTCGAGTCCTCCGATTATATACAGTCCTCCCTTGGATATGCAGTATCTTTCGCCTCAGTTTGTTTATCCTCCGACGCCGCCGGCCGCTTGGTATCCCGCAGGGGTCAATGCTCACGGGTTTATATTTCCGAGACCGCAGTAAGCCCGAGGTATGATTTTTCCGCCTGATGATGTGTAAATCGTTGACGAAACATTGTTTATATCAAATTATATATTTTTTATAGTCTTCGTTATTTCTATCTATACTGAGATGTTGTGTAAATTTGTGAAATATTTTTTTTAGGAAACGTTGCTCCGATTTCTCTATTTTTCATATTTAGTAAGGATGTAGTTCTAATTTCGTTACCAAAGAAATAATGTTTAAGTTTAATATTTATTAAGTGCAGTGGAAGAAATATATTTTACATACTCATTTCATATTTTGAAGTTTAAAAAAAATCTGGCAGAAACAAAAATAAAAAAGTATTTAGTTAAAATTTTTCAAAATTAATTTTTTCATTTTTTTTTGTTTTTTTTTTGTATAGTTTGTTTTCTCTATCTTCAATTTGGAAAGAAGGATTTACAATTTTTATAAATCGATTGTTTTAAAAATGTCCAACTAAAAAAAGTTTGTTTATGAAAATTATACAGGGTGTGAGAATTTCGACATTTTTGTGGGTTTTCACATGTTTCTAGAAAAGATTGGAGTGATTTTCAGGAAAAATTTGAATGGTGAAAACCGCATCTCGTTGATTTCTTTAAAAGATTTAGGATATTTTAATTTTTCTATAACTTGGTTTTTTAAATAATTCAATATCATTTTGGTCTCAAGTTTATCGGCAACGTTTGTGCTCTGTCATTTAAATCACCCTGTACATGCGTCAAATTAATTTATTAGTTGTGCAACTGTTTTGTGGTACAATTAAGTGTGCCATGTGTTTTTTTTCAGGCACGTCAAAACCAAAATAATTGAACTTTTTTTTTGAATAAATACTCGATTTAAAATATAAAAATTATGGTCTCATTCAAAATAAATTAAAGTTTGGGTTTATTATTCAAAAACTAAAAATTATAGAATACGGCACTGAATTTTATGGAAAAAATTGATATTAAAAAAATCTAAACTCTTCACGATTATTCGATTTAAAAAAAATATCAGAAATTGAAAACGCTCTATTTTTTTTAAACAAACCAAGATATCGGGTTGAAGTTGTCGCTGTTCAATTTTTGTCGAAATTGGTCCACCCTGTACAATATATACAAATTAAGAGGGCTCTGTAGCAAATAGCCAACCAGGAATACATTTTTATAGATTTCTATTACACAGTTTGTCTCGATATGAATTATTGCACAAATAATAGACTTTCCTCCATTCTAACGCAGATATTCTACAAAATGGAGTTAGTTTGAAACTTAAATTACTTTTAGTTGTAAAGAAATTTGTAATTTACTTACTCAAAAGCGGCAAATTACAAATTCCTTTACACCTAAAAGTAATTTGAGTTTCAAATCAAGTCTATTTTATAGAAAATCTGCGTTAGAATGGAGGAAAGTCTGTTATTTGTGCATTGATTCATATTTAGACAAACTGCAATAAAATCAATAAAAATGTATTGCTGGTTGCCTATTTGCTATAGAACCCTCTAAAACTATTTCAGATAAGTCGAAAGGAATATGGTAAAATTTGTTTCTTGTAATAAAAAAACAATTAAAACTGTTACGAAGGATCTCATTTTGATTAAACTTTGTAGAATATTTACAAAAAAATTTTAGATTCGCAAACACAAGGTTGTAACAAGTGTGATCTCTAATGTCCTTTAAGAATTAATTTTTTAATTTTTTATAAGCAGAGTTGTTATATTTTGTTGTAAATTATGATATATATTTTTGTATAATAAAGTGTTTTGAAAAAACTTACGTTAATTGTAAAAACCAAGTTCCTGAAGTTGACGAAAAGTCAAAAACAGTTAAAAATCTTTTGCAATTCAGTTTAGGAATTCACTGTTAGAGATGTCTCTGCTCCACAGTCCCCGTCGATGTAAAAAACATTGAAAAAGCAACTCTTACAGATGCCATACTGGATATTTTTATTATTTGACCTAATTTTTATGTTCAGTGTCTAGTACTCTGATGTACGTGGTCGATAATGAATAATTTCAATTATTATGATATAAATACATATACAGGGTTATCCAAAAGTCCCGGTACAGCAGAAAAACTTTCAAAGAAAGCATTTTGGGAAAAAATTTCAGACAAAAGTGTAAGGATTTCTCCCTGGCTGGTGGCCTTGGATTTGACCTTGACCCTCAAGTTAAGTTTTTTAGATGGAAACCCCTATTTTTTGTGAATTTGGAAAGAGCAGGAAATTCTACGTCCAAAGTTGGTCTTGACAATGACCTTCAAGCTCAAATGAGGGTCGACTTCCAAATGTCCCGGTACGGCAGAACTTTCGAAGAATGCATTTTGGGAAAAAACGTGTCGGACAAATGTGTAAGGATTTTTCCCTGGCTATCTGATGGTGACCTTGGGTTTGACCTTCAAGGTCATTTGAAGGTCAGGTTATTTTTTTAAATAGGAACCCCTATTTTTTATTGCGGATTTAGAAAGAGCAGGAAATTTTACGTTTAACTATGACCTTGACCAATTCCTTGACCTTCAGGTCAAATTAACCTGACTGACATGATCTTGAGGGTCATTGTCAAAGTCGTAGTCAAGGTCGTACTTGAAGGTTAAATTTCAGTTCTTTCCAAATCCGTAATAAAAAAATAGGGGTTTCCGTTTGAAAAACTTAACTTGACCTTCAAATGACCTTGAAGGTCAAAGTTAAGGTCAAATCTAAGGTCACCATCAAGTGGCCAGGGAAAAATCCGTATACATTTGTCTGAAACATTTTTTACCAAAATGCTTTCTACAAAAACTTTTCTGCCGTACCGGAACTTTTGGATAACCCTGTATAAGAGGGTATTATTCCAAAACCGTTGATTGTATCGTAACGTACATGTACAATGAACGAAATTTTGGGTACGTGAAATTAGAGGTAAAAAAAATAAAGCACACGGCATGTTTGAGCACATATGCCTGATAAAGCAAAATGTACCGGAAATCGCCCTAGTGTTTTTAAAGTACGATAGTTTTTCAGGTTGTTATACTGTGGCCCGTGTATCTAGTCACTACTAGTTACAGAATTACCTTTCACTTCCTTTGACCTGCCGTTGTTCTTGGCCTAAGCTCTGTGGGGATCAGACCAACTATTAGAACCGCTAAGCCCACCCTGATATTCGTTTCGGTTCTTATTGGGTCTTAAGCTATTATGGATGGAACCGCTCCTCGGGTGATGGTAATTCTCTGACACGTTCCATAGTGGCGTATGCAACTGGTCGCATCCGACGCTTCTAAAGTTTCGTCGTTCTTTACTGTCGGTATCTTCAGTGGTGACTCTACAAATACTTCGCCCCGACTAAGTATTAGCATGGGCCGCATATCACGTTTTTGGCACTAAATCTAAGTATTATTCCATCGGGTTTCAATAAACAATATTTTGAATAAATAACTGCCAAGATTTATGACCCCGCCACACCCCCTTTTAAGCATTTTTGGTGATTGCCGAGACGTGGGATTGCAGATGATTTCCTTCAAACCTGCGGGATTGCGGATAATTTCCGCGAGACTGTGGATGATTTCTGCGAGATTCCAAATTATTTCCCGCAAAGATTTGATTTTTTGAATTGTAATGTAGCCTACAGAACAATTCCGCCCCTCGACACGTCATTTCTGCACTAGTCGTGATATTGGCAAGGGAAAACGGGGAAGTGGAACAAATTTTTTAATATTTTCATATTGCGTTGTAAATAAAATAAATTCTACTGTTAAGATTTATTAGTTAACTATGAAATTAAATACAAACGGTGCTGTGTAAAAACGTTAAGCACATGCAAATGCAGAATAAGTTCGAAATAGAAAGTAACTTTAAGATTCGTCGTCGCTGCCAGCGGGTTGCCTAGCCTTTGGCCCCCCTGCCCTCTTGGCCATAATAATTTGGTCGACGCGGAGAATAGTCGCCGCAGCACCCACTGCGTACTTAAGCCCCCAATACTTGCAAACGAACAAGTCGAGGATGTTCCTTTCTAAGGCGTCGCAGATCGTGTTTTCCGAGTCTATGTCTACGCCTACATTTTTTTTGACAGCCTGAAGAAAAACGAAAAAAAATATATGTTTTGTTCTTTTGAGAATATAAACCAATTAAGTTAAAACTCGAAATTTCTAGTTTCGGCTTGATATTTTCAGTTTAAGCTGTAAATTAATAAAATAAAAAATTACTTGACATGTGAACTCGAACTTGAAATTTTGAAGTTTGAATTATGTAAAAATTATCGAACCGAATTAGATGAAATTTAGTGTGATGATTTTATGCACTCAGAAGTTTAATTCGGAAAAGTATGAAGATCCTAGGTATTATTCAAATGTCTGAAAAAAATTGACAAATAAACTAGCATTTTTTGCAATTTTTTAAATGATTTTTCTGATTTTTGCAATAACAATAATTATTTTTTATCTTGTTCAAAATTTAATTACAAAACTTTTTTCCCCCTTCTATTTTTGTCTAAAATGAATAGTTGCTAAGTTGTCGACGAGAAATCCAAGAAAAAAATGATATTTTTTTGCTATTTTTTTATACTTTTTTGCAATAACAATTAAGCCCACGTTTTTTTTTATTTGCATAGAAAAATTATGATTTATAATGTTGTTTAGAAGCCGTTAAAGCAAAAATCTCCGATCATATGCGTTTTACCCAAGTCTACCCTTTTTAAAACAGATACCGCAGATATGCTCAGCCATGAAAGTTCAAGTTCTTAATTGAAATATCGCATACGAAAAGTTTGTGTTCAAAGTGAATGACTTTTACAATGTAACCTATACTTTCTAGGTTATATCTCACCAACACTAGAAATTTCAAGTTCTAACTTGAAATTTCATGTATGAATTTCAAACATTGAATTTGAATCTGAAATATGGTGTCGAAACTCAAAATTTCCCATTCAAAGAGTAACCGCAAAAATCACCTGTTTTTTCACAATTCGCAGAGAACTAGATAAAAATATGTTTTTGGTCTCAAATTACTCGTCGTACAAAATTAAGATAAGCATAGCTTTTAGTTTTTTGAAAATTTAAAAAAATCACCCCTATTTAGGGGTTGAAAAGACGCCCAAAATGAAGAATTGAATATTACCAATACCAATAAATATAAAAACTATTAGCATGAGAATTTTTCTATCGAAAATTTATTCTCATGACTGAAATAAGCATGTTGAATTAGAAAATCCACCCTTAAGCGTGCTCAGGTGGCGGGATCATCCCCGAAAATAGAGAATATCAGAAATAATTATAAAAATTCCAAAAAAAAATATATTAAGATAATTCACATACTAATAGTTTTTATATCAATTGGTAATATTCAAATTCTACATTTTTGGCATTTTTTCAACCCCTAAGCAGGAGAGATTTTTTAAATTTTCAAAATACTAAAAGCTATGCTCGTTTCAGTTTTTTACAAGTAATTTGCGACCAAAAACATATTTTTATGTATTTTTTTAATTCTCTGCGAATTGTGAAAAAACAGGCGAAAATCACAGGTTTTTTGTGGTCACTCTTTGGAACAGGAAAACAAATGGAAAAATTTAAAAAGTCGCCTTTCTGGAGATGTATGTAACTGAATGCTATTAAAATCTAGTCGATAATCCTGCTATTAAAAAAAAATAATAATAATTTAGCTGATTAAAACAATGACATTTTTTTCCTGAAAACACATTTGCACTAATTTAATGACAGCTTACGAAGATTCAACTAGTGATTGTAGGGGATTTACTTTCCTGCAAAGCGACATCTAGTGGTGACACCTGCTAAAGAAAGATCGATTGCCACTGGAATTTGAATAAATTCTAAGAAACGGTGTTGCCACAGACCTATATTTTTTCGAGAGAGCGGTCCTATCAAAAACGAGCGAGATTTTATTTAAAAGAGAGATTTTTTTAATGCTGAAATAAATCAATCAATAACTCTACACTAACTTACGTTAATCAGAAATTAAAATATTCGAATAAAATTACAACTTAGTTTTGGGCAGTATACTATAAGGCAACTACGGAAACTTTAAAAGTGGTTTATACTACAAGAATAGAATAGCCAAACTTCATTAATTATAGGTACAATTCCATAGTTTTTGTTAGTAGGTTTTTATTAATTTTAAATTTTAATAAAGACTTCTGAAGAAATTAAAAATTCAATTCTTGTGATTATCTGGTCATTCGATAAATGTTTCGTCGTTCCGATTCCAACCCGACTGTCGGTCGGCATCTGAGGCAGGTAAATATGAATTAATGCAAAAATAACAGACTTTCCTCCACTCTATAGCAGATTTTCTATAAAATCGAGTTAGTTTGAAACTTAAATTACTTTTTGGTGAAAAGAAATTTGTAATTTAGTTATTCAAAACCAGCAAATTACAAATTTCTGTACAACAAAAAATAATTTGAGTTTCAAACTAACTCCATTTCATAGAAAATCTGCAATTGAATGGAGGAAAGTCTGTCATTTGCGCATTAATTCAAAATTAGACACACGGTGTAATAAAATCTATAAGAATGTATTGCTGATTGCCTATTTGCTATAGAGACCTCTTAACGTAATAAAATTGAAAATCCGGCGCGTCTGCTGTTATTTTCCGTACAAAAAGATTGTTGTGAAGGGTACTAAAACGAGCGAGATTTCACAAAGAAGAGCGAGACAGTTAATTCGAAATAAAAAGAGCGAGATCTCGCTCGATTGAGCAAGCTGTGGCAACGCAGCAAAGAAAATTTGAAAAATCCCTAAGAAATCCAGATCTATGAAGTATTCCACGATAATTCCCAGTTTCCTAGATTGATGTGTGATGTATAATATACAGGGCGATTAAAAATTCAGCACAAAGAATTTAGAGGCGTATTTTTGAGATCAAAATATGATTTTTTTTCCTATTCTTTTCTTTCGTAAGAGTCTTAGATTTCAACAAGTTTGACAGAAAACCTCTAAGAATAGCTGTCAAACAAAGCAGTCATAGCCTACTATGTATTTTGATAATGACAATACAACCTCCTTTTAGTCAGCACTGATTTTCTCAAAAACGGTTAGTTGAAACAAAAAAATGTAAAGGGCTACAATTCAAGATCGTTACATTACTGATTAGTTGGTGAAAATAAATTTAAAAATTTTTCACCGTAAAAAGTTAAAATTTGAAAATATGACGTGCATTTAACTGTTCATCAGCCAATACCTCGGAAACGGTTGTTCTGAGAGATTTCGACCAAGTATACCTTTTTTGCTTAAAATTGACAGGGTAATAAACACACTAATACGAAATGTCAATGTACAGGGTAAGAAAAAAGTTGGGGCCAATTTAATTCAAGCGTACCCTTGTAGGTGGCGCCCTCTACATGCAGCGTCAAAAGCAATGACATTTAAATTTAGCATCCTAATAAAACCCCGTACCCCAAGTTTTAGGCCAACATTTGAATCTGTTTGAAAAAAACTTTATAACACCCTGTATATCGAAAACTAAGCATTTGTAGACCCACGTACAATGCAAAAAAGTCTTATTTTACAGAAAGATACAAATTCCGCAGAAACAAACTAATTTTCAACTTACTTGATGAGCATCCAGTATTTTCTCCAACACCGCCGTGGACTTGTGCCCGCTATTCTCGGCCAGAGCCTTGGGGAAGCTTTCCAACGCCGCGGCAAACTTCCTAACGGCATACTGTTCCAAACCGGGCAGCGTATCCGCGTATTTTGTTAACTGAACCGCCAATTCGGCTTCCGTGGCTCCGGCACCGGGTACGAAACGACCGTCTCTTGAAATGCACTGAAAGAAAAACATGTTTCTTTCCCTCTTAAAGAATCGACTCCCCTTGACTTACCTTGAAGGTGTTTACGCCATCGTCGATCGCCCTTTCTATGTCGTCCATGTAGTTGTCGGTAGCTCCTCTAACGACGACGGTAGAAATCCTGGATTCCTTGCTTTCCAATCTAAACGCAACGATCGGGGTGTCTCCAAGTTCTTCGACGCATACCAAGTCGCAGTAGCCGAGTTCCTGGGGTGTGGGCGCTGTGAGACGCGGCAGGACTGTACCTCCGACCTGGAAGCGGTATTAAATTTATTTCCTACAGTTTTTGCTGAGTTTGCAAGCTTCAGAACAATAAAAAATATTTATATTATTTACCGTTTTACTGAGACGTCTCAAATCGAATTTGGAATTAAGCCGAACGGCCATCAAACCGTATTTATTGATGTAATGGAGTGCCATGTCGCCGAATTTAGCTCCGGCGACAATGACTTTGGCGCCAGTGTCAGCGATCGCCTTTATCTGTAATTCCAACAGATTCTCTTCGCCACGGCTGAAGTTCATCAGTTCGTCAGCCGTCTTAATTAGAACAGTGCCTATAAAATAATTTATTTAGTTCCGTTATGTTGGGAAATTTTTTATATATAAATAAAAACGAGTCATTACTTTTCGTCAAAAGAATAAACTTTTTTTTAGCACCCTATACCAAAAAACATAATTTCTTACCTTTAGTTTCAGTCTGCATAATGTCCACTGCACAACCGTATATAGCCACTTTCGCCTTTTCGACCTTAGAGACTTCCCCCTCAACCTGTCTCTTAAATACCATTCCCTGAACGACTTGAGAACTGTACAATCCAGACCCCAGCACTTTACAAACCCTAACGTTGTCGACGTTAAAGGTGGTTCGTTCTGGTATAATAGAAACGCAGGCCTTGGCGACTATATCAGAAATAAAATCCTCGTTCCCATACTGTTTCGATTGTATCGAGGTCTTCACTCCTTTGACTACCTCTTGAATATTGCGGTAGTCTTTAATTTCGTAACAAACCAAGGAAGGCAGAATCTCTAGACATTTATCTAATGCCTTCTCGAAACCTTCTGCTATTTCCGTAGGAGTCACTCCCAATCGAATAAGTTCCTCTGCACATTCTATAAAGAATTAATTACATAAAAATAAGTCGTGTTATATATAAAGTATAAATATACCTAAAAGGGCTCCTGCTAAAATAATTACAAAATTTGTTCCATCCCCAACCTCAGAGTCTTGCATTTGACTTCCCAAAATCATAAGTTTGGCTGCTGGGTGTTCTATATCTAATTCGCGAATAATAGTGGCTGCATCACTGGTAACGAACTGCTTTTCAATGTGGTTAATGACCATTTTGTTCATGCCGTTAGGTCCGTAAGCTGTCCTTACAGAGTGTGCAAAGTCTTTGCAGGCTGTTATGTTTCTAATAACAGCTTCTTCTAATCCAGAGTAATGCTAAGAGAACATTATATACTAATAAAGGGATTAACATTACCGGTGTTAATACACCCACAGACCACATGTCTATTTATTAAGCATTTTCAAAGTGAAAAACTTACCCGTGCGCCTTCTTTCAGCATTTGGGCAAATCCTGGAGCTTTAGGAACGTGTAGAGCCATGTTTATATGTGATTAGTGCTGATTATGAATAGTATAAATTATTAATAACGTTAAACGCTGACAATGGGTATAACCACAAAAACGAATTATTCACAAATAATGCTAAGTGAGGTGGGGATTAGTGGGGAGTAGGGGACTAAAAAAAATAGGTGGAATTTACGGAATAGCCAATCTTGAAAACCAAAATACGAGTTATTAGAGTAAAATAGAGTAAGAGAACTACCTTATTCGTTCACATTTTAAAAGAATATTATATTTAAGAAGGGTTGTAGTATTTAAGATATTTAAAATTTAAAAGATAAGTATAGTAATAAAAGCGGCGCAGAAAATACTTCTGTGTCAAAGATATTGTTATATTAGCTTAGTTTTGAGATCTCAGCTAGTTTCAGCTATTGTGAATATTGGTTAGTGTGAGATTAACTGATATATCATTAAAATAAAATTAGTGTCCAGTCTTTTTAACATAAAAATAATTGTTTATTTGCTAAAGATAAAGGAAAACACAAATGTTTGGTGTAATTTGGAGCTTATGACATGTTATTCTTTCGTTTTGAGAAACAAACCTTTGAATTAGAGTAAACAAACCAACAAACTCGGTCACATTTTTAGATGTTAAAATACCAACACAATAGAGCAAAATTACTAGTGAATGCATAATCTAGGGACATTTGCATAGTCAGAGAATGTAATGTAAATATAACCTATATTTAAGAAATTATTCACTTTTATAATGTACAGATTCTTGTTGAACCACGTGTTAAATTCAACGAAGAGAAATTTCAAAACAATGTGTAAGATTTTTATTCACTAATTGCATTCACTTGTACACATAATTTTTTTGTAGCCTTGGTGAATGGAGTAAATGGTCATGGTTATTCTCAAAACACATTTGATTTAGAAGTAAATAGAATAATATGGGTGGATATGGAGGTAGTTTATGATGTAAATTATTTTTTATCTTCTCATATGGTAGATTTTTAGATGACAGGTTTAGACTTGGAAAAAGACAAAATAATGGAGGTTGCATGCCTAGTGACCGATTCTGAGTTAAATATTGTAGCAGAAGGTCCAGACATTATAATACATCAACCTGAGGACTTACTTCGTAATATGGACGAGTGGTGCATCAATCAACATGGAAAAGTATAAGTTAATACTTCATGTCTCTCAAATTCAAGTGCATTAATTGATATTCTTTTCAGACTGGGTTAACGCAAGCTTGTTTGAAATCTAATGTAACTGTAGAAGACGCCGAAAACGCACTACTTGACTTTGTGAAGAAATACGTAACTGAACGTCACAGTCCCTTAGCTGGTAACAGCGTTTATATGGACAGAATGTTTTTGAAGAAGTTCATGCCTAGGTTAAACGAATATCTACATTACCGAATAATAGACGTCTCGACAATTAAAGAAGTTTGTAGAAGGTGGAATCCGGCGTTATATAAGCAGCTACCGAAGAAAGAATATAGCCACAGGGCTCTACAGGATATAAAAGAAAGCGTGGAGGAGCTAAGGTTTTATAAAACTAACTTTTTTAAAAGCTGCTAGTAGTACTGTTTCTTTTTTATCGCAAATGGGCATTGTCCATTTGTTGTAAAAAAGACACAGGTTAGATATAAGATATTTTAACTTAAGGGGAAACGCCACTTTCGATGTTGGAAATAGGGGATTTTGGGGAATAGTCAAAGAAAAATCGATACAAGGAACAAAACGGCTCTATTGTACAGCTTTTCATGCATTATTGTGAATTTTTTCAAACGGTTTTTATTCAGAATGGCAAGCAGCGACACCTTTTTTTCAAAGGGCTGTATCGTTTGATTTGAGACTCATCTGGTCTATAATAGCTATAGCGTGTCTTATAATAAGCATGGACGTTTTTCCTTTATTCACATAATGAAGCATTGTTCAAATCATTTACTGAAAAATATGTTTTTCAAAACTCTAGAGTGGCTGTATCCCTTATGTGTGTAATATTATTTTTCCAATAAAATAGTGGGAAAATAGGTATATTATTTTTCGCAAAACCCTCACCTTTTTTAAATATTCATTTTACTTAAATGTAATGGTTTTTGAATTGGACCAAAACTTATATTTCATACATGCTAAAATTAACAGAAAAAAAAACAAAAATGGTGAAAGAATCTTTTATTATCTATTAATTTATTAATTGGTGGATATTTTAACAACGAAAATGAATTATTAAAATATATGTAAACATTTTGGTATTATTTTTTTTCTAATTGATTTATTGAAACTGATAATAATATACTTATAAAATTATATTTAATAAAACATTTAAGAAATTAGTTCTGTGTTGTTATATTTATTATACTCCTTTCTTGCCAGTGTGGAAGTGACTTATGATATGTTCTTATAAATTTACCATTATCAGTTAAGTTTTTATTTTGCGGATTTATATCACGGAAAACTGGAAATAAACTTCCTTTAAATTGAGATCTTGTGCAACGCAGTGTTAGTTCAGCAATTTATTCTCTTTGTACACAGAAGATTAATTTTACAAAATATGTAAGTTTGTTTTGTTTGATGAAATATCAATATCGTTCATGATAAATTTTAATTTTCACAGTTTTGGATAATTCACTAAATTTTGAAGAAAAACGAATAGTATGGGTGGACATGGAGGTAAATCAGATAATATACAGTCTGTTTGATTATAAAGACCCTGAGCTATATCTTGGTTATCCACATTTGGACACCCTGTAAAGCATATACAGAGTGTGCCATTTAACACTCCCGCTGCCAATATCTCCGAAATGAAGAAGTTTATTTTAGTTCCGGAAATTGGGGTTGTTAGGTCCCTTGAATAGCTTCAAATTGCAGTTAGAACTGTTAGTTCAAATCTTTCTGTATAGATTTTTTCTTCCCTGGAACGTGGGAATACAGTCCATCTGAAAGATTGTTCAATTTTGAGTAATTTTTGTAATATAAAGTTTTTCCCTATATTTACTTGTTTTCGAGATATGCCGATTTCAATATGCAATGCAACGTATGATAGGTATAACAGGAAAATCTATTATTTTATTTAAATCACACCTAGACAAAATATTCTTTTAAAATATTGTTATAATGACTTTATTCACACCAGATACTAACTAACAAACAATAAATTATATAAAAACAAATGATCAACTACAGAAAAAATATTGTACAATGGTAAATCTTAAACTATGTATAGTTAAATTAAAAGACGCAAACTGATAAAACTGTAATTATTGGAAAACTAATATGTGTCATCTATCATTGTTTTGTTTTAAACAAATGACGTGAGCCACCTATGACTGCATTTTTTATAATATCTGATAAAATACGGCTCGTCTCTGCTCCTTATAAGATTTACCATTGTACAATTTTTTTTTCTGTAGTTGATCATTCGTTTTTTTTTATAATTTATTGTTTGTTAGTTAGTATGTGATGTGATTAAAGCCATTATAACAATATTTTAAAAGAATATTTTGTCTCGGTGCGATTTAAATAAAATAATAGAGATTCCTGTTATATCATACATTGCATATTGAAGTCGGCATATCTCGAAAACAAGTAAATATAGGGAAAAACTTTATATTACAAAAATTACTCAAAATTTAACGATCTTTCAGATGGACTGTATTTCCATGTTCCAGGGAAGGAAAAAAATTTTTTAGTATCGCTACGCCATCTATACAGAAAGATTTGAACTAACAATTCTAACTACAATTTGAAGCTACTTGAGGGACCTAACAACAACAATTTCCGAAACTAAAATAAATTTCTTCATTTCGGAGATATTAGCAGCGAGAGTGTTAAATGGCACACCCTGGATATTAGGGTGGCCCAAAAAAAAACGAATATTTTTTTTTTCGTCTCTTTTGTGAAAATATGTTAGTTTATAATGTTTTAAGAGCCCCCTCAAAAAATCAGCTCAAAAAAATTTTTTAGAGGTTGCTCAAGATTTTTTAAAATTTCCAAAATCGTCAAAAACTGAACTTTTTTTATTTTTTTTTTCTATTTCTAGGTTGAAAAAAATCTCGATTCTGAAAATTTCTAATAGATATTTTAATTTCTAAAGGTCAGTCATAATTTCATATTTTAACTTTAAAAGTAGTGTACCTAATATCAACGAACTAATCATTTTTTTTATTGAATTTGATGAACAAAAGAATAAAAATAAATCACGAGAGGTATAATTTACTATCGCACTGTGAGTATCAAATATTTATAATTTTTTAATTTTTTAAAATTTAAGTGTCTTATGATTTATTTCTATTCTTTTGTTCATCAAATTCAATAAAAAAAAATTATTAGTTCGTTGATATTTATTTTTAGAGGTCGCTCGAAAAAAATCGGTACACTATACTTTGAAAGTTAAAATAATTATGAGTGACCTTCATGAAATTAAAATATAGATTTGAAATTTTCAGAATGCAGATTTTTTTCAACCTAGAAAATGATAAAATAAGAAAAAAAATAAAAAAAAAAAATTCAATTTTTGAGGATTTTGGAAATTCTTATAAATCTTGAGCGATCTCTAAAAAATTTTTTTTGAGTTGATTTTTTAAGGGGGCTCAAAACTAACATATTCACAAGAGACACGAAAAAAATATTCGTTTTTTTTGGGCCACCCTAATACATATATATACAGGGTGGGCCACCTGTAACGCCTCGGTCGCTAGTGACCAAACGGCAAATGTTACAGAAACCTGTTTAGGTGGGTATGTGTAGGTTGATTATGGCTACATTTTAAAATTATTTTGAGATATACAGGGTGTCCAGGAAAAGCGTACCATATCAAAGTTATGTTTTTTTAAATGGAACACCCTGTATTTTACTGCATTTTTGAAAGCACCGTAAAAAAATAGGTGAACTTTATTAAAGGTTCTGCATACCTAGGACTTACAGTTTGTGAGATATTTCAATTTTAGTGAAAATGCAGGCATAGCGTAGAAATTTAATATTAGCAATAAAAAAATAATTTTAAGGAAGCAGCTTTGGAGGGTCTATTTTAGATCCTTGAAGTTATAAATTGTTATATTTGTCGTCACTTAGTATTATACAGGGTGTTCAAAAAACTGCTGAATACTTCTCTCAACTTTAAACAGCAATAACTTGGTTATTTTAAATGGAACACCCAGTATATTTTTACTTTGGGAGTTGGGAAATTTAAAACTCTTTCAAACTGTGTATAGGTTCCCTATACCTATCTCTAACGGTATTGGAGATATTTGTGCCGTTTCGTTTTTTATCGATTTTTTTTGTAAGATGTATCCACGTGTCTTTATCGAGGTCTTTACTGAATTGGTTTGGGTTCTTCTTGATGACGTCTCTTTAAATATATTGAGAAAAATGAGGATGCAATTAGATGGCGCACCTGCAAATTTTTCATATTCAGTGAGAAATTATTTAAATCGAAAATTTAGTAATAAATGGATAAGTAGGAATGGTGCATGTCAGTGGCCACGTAGGTGTCCAGACCTCACCGTAATGGACTTCTTTGTTGCGAGCTATATAAAAAATCTTGTATACAATGTTCCACCTATTACTTGCGATGATATTGGAGGGAAGGATTAGAGATGCATTTGCGTGAGAATATCATTTGAAGATAGAATAAGATGCTGTATTCAGGAGAATGGTTATCAATTCGAACATCAATTAAAATTTTTCTTTGTTTTTTCTAAAAGTAAAAGTTCCTTTTATCATTATCATGAAAATATTCAAAAAAGTTTTCTAATAAAAAATATTATTTTATAAGCAGAATGATTATAAAAAGTTATTAATTTTGTATAAATATGTTTGTAGTAAGTAACTGAATTATTTATGAACAAGAAAAATATTTATTAAAGAAAATTTTACTTTTAGAAGAAACAAAGAAAAATTTTAATAGATGTTCGAATTGATAACCTTTCTCTTGAATACAGCATCTTATTCTATCTTCAAATGATATTCTCACATTCCTTAGAATAGTTATTTGGGGTGATATATCTAATCCTTTTCTTCATATCATCGCAAGTAGTAGGTGGAACACTGTGTACAAGATATATATTTATACAGCCCGAAACAAAGAAGTCTATTACGAGAGGTTTGGACACCTGTGGTAGCCACTGACATGGACCATTCTTACCTACTCATTTATTACTTATTTATCGATTTATATAATTCCTCACTGAATATGAAAAATGTGCAGGTGCGCCATCTAATTGCATTCACATTTTTCTCCTTATATTTAAAGAGACGTCATCAAGAAGAACTCAAACCAATTCAGTAAAGACCTCGATAAAGACACGTGGATACATCTTACAAAAAAAAAATCGATAAAAAACGAAACGGCACAAATATCTCCAATACCGTTAGAGATAGGTATAGGGAACCTATACACAGTTTGAAAGAGTTTTAAATTTCCCAACTCCCAAAGTAAAAATATACTGGGTGTTCCATTTAAAATAACCAAGTTATTGCTGTTTAAAGTTGAGAGAAGTATTCAGCAGTTTTTTGAACACCCTGTATAATACTAAGTGACGACAAATATAACAATTTATAACTTCAAGGATCTAAAATAGACCCTCCAAAGCTGCTTCCTTAAAATTATTTTTTTATTGCTAATATTAAATTTCTACGCTATGCTTGCATTTTCACTAAAATTGAAATATCTCACAAACTGTAAGTCCTAGGTATGCAGAACCTTTAATAAAGTTCACCTATTTTTTTACGGTACTTTCAAAAATGCAGTAAAATACAGGATGTTCCATTTAAAAAAACATAACTCTGATATGGTACGCTTTTCCTGGACACCCTGTATATCTCAAAATAATTTTAAAATGTAGCCATAATCAACCTACACATACCCACCTAAACAGGTTTTGTGTAACATTTGCCGTTTGGTCACTAGCGACCGAGGCGTTACTGGTGGCCCACCCTGTATATGTATATTTTTTAATTTTAAAAATTTACAGGGTATTTGTAAATAAGTGCGAAATATTTTAGTGGGTGGTTGCCAAAGTTATTTTGTGAAAGAAGTTCATACAAACGTAATTCGAAATATGCTTTGTTTCCAAGATACAGTGTTTAAATTAAAATTTTTTATTTACTCTTATTAATTATTTCAAAGAGCTTTAAAGATACTGACTTGAAATTTGAAAAACACTTTGAAGGGGTGATCCGAATTTTTCTGCTTGCACCAGTGGCGTTCGTGCGAGAATGCCACAACCTTTTATAATAAAAAAAATGGTACGCCACTGACTTTTCCCCATTTTGATATTTTTTTATAAATTCGCCATCAATTCTGAATGAAATTGGTTTCTTCAATTTTTTTTCGTAGGATGTACCGTTTTTAAGAAAAAAATAAAACATATTTTATTGCAAGATGTGTATGTTTAATTTCTGTTGCTACATTATCTAGTCGGTTGCTGTCAATATTTCTAAATAAAATACAATTATCAACTTTCGAGTCAATATCTTTAAAACTCTTTGAAATAATAAACATAAATACAAAATTAAAATTTAAACACTGTATCTCGAAAACGAAGTATATTTCGACCTATGTTTATGTGATATTTTTTCACAAAATAACTGGCAACCACACACTAAAATATTTTACAAACTTCCTGTATATACTTTACACGGTGACCAAAAATGGGTAACTGAGTTATAAGCACAGGGCCTTTATAATCAAGCAGACTGCACTGCAAATGTTTTGTGAAAATTTTAGATGACAGGGTTAGACATAGATTAGCTG
Source organism: Anoplophora glabripennis (assembly GCF_000390285.2). Classification (NCBI taxonomy): domain Eukaryota; kingdom Metazoa; phylum Arthropoda; class Insecta; order Coleoptera; family Cerambycidae; genus Anoplophora; species Anoplophora glabripennis. Next base: position 57,187 of record NW_019417255.1, read on the forward strand.
GTAATAGTGTTTATGTGGACAGGATGTTCTTACAGAAGTTTATGCCGGAGCTAAACGATTTTCTGCATTATCGAATAATAAATGTCTCAACGGTTAAAGAATTGTGCATGAGGTGGGATCCTGATCTATGCAACGCGTTACCAAAGAAAGAAAACCATCACAGAGCCCTAGAGGACATCAGGGAAAGTGTTTATGAATTAAAATTCTACAAAACCCACTTTTTTAAAAACTAATGAAAAATTAAACAGTTTTAGAAAGAACACTAACAATATCTTTATATTTGAACAAGTCATTGCAGATTAAAACTGTATAGGTATCATGACGAGGTACATCGCTATGGAACCTAATATCATAAAAAGGGCCGTCAGATCTACATTGAACAGTCCCCAAGCCGTAAATCGGAAGTTTCTGCCATGGATTTGTTCCGCGAATATCATCAGATATTCCTTAATACATTGTTCTTCCTGACCTAGTTCTCCTCGTACGTTTATCAGAAGCTTGTATGCTATGTCGAGAGTATCTTTCTCTTGTTTAACCACGTCGTCACATACGTACGTCAGCAGGATGCAAAATACCTGTAACAGACATTAAAATGTTCTTAGAATGCTTGTAGTGAGCCACTTTTAAGGAAAATATATCAATACCGTTACCATTTTTCATGTATTTGCAGTGCTATGATGTTTTCGTGAAATAAGAAAAATATGTAGTTAATAATAATACGCACGTCCAGATAATAGAAATAAATTTAAATTTGCATTTGCATTGCTACTGAAAAAGAGATTATGATGCCCCAATCTTTAAATAAAAAACAACTTATCTGGAGCATTTTTTATATTTTTCCTTAATGTGTTTCGGCACGCGCGCCGCCGCAACAAACACAAGACACAAGTCATACGAGGGAGGATGAAGGGAGTAATAAATGTATTGTTGCCCTGCCGCCCAATGTGCGAAGGAGATGCCTTTGTTTTTCATTTTGTTCTTCATAAATATATAACTATTAATCCATAATGCATAAACAAATTATTCAATTTCCAAAACCCCCTAAAACGTATTGCACTGATTCCCTTGACAGGCAATGATTTATTACTTTGCATCGAATATGATCCTACTATAGTGACTTATAGGCTACATTATTCCTTTAAAACCAAAGAAATTTTGGTACCATTATATACAAGTGTTGGATAAATTTAATATATTTAATACTAAATGTGTACTACGTATGTTACTATTTCTCTATACATACTCACCACGTATGTTACGGCAAGAGTGAAAATAGATGTCAGTTTCCAGATATTATCAATCACTGGTAGTTCACTGGAGGCATATTTCATAAACAAGTTACAAATATGGAGAACCATAACAGTATTACTGAGCAGTAACATCAAAAAATGGAAACTATGTACACTATTTGTCACAGTCAAAGCTGTAAAAAGCTCGTTATACGTCTGAATGAATCCAAAAAATTGTTGTATTCGTGCATTGGCATTCCCAATAATCACCCACGGATAAGAGTGCATCATTGTTTGATACATTTCCCTGTTCAGAATCTTGAGACACGTGCCAATATCGCTAAGTTTGGCACACATATTCGTTACCAAAAGTGCAGTCTGGGTTACCAGAAGGAAAAGCGGACCAAAAGCTTTGCTATGCAACAACCCCGCGACGCTACGGCTGTCGATATACTTGGTTATACATGCAAATGTGATGGATGCCAGAATCAATGTAGAAATGAAAAGAAATCTCTGTCTGTTGCGAGCTATCTCGGTCTGATATTTACTATATGACTCCTCAAACCGTTCGATGATGAGAGAGATCTCGTTGATTTTTTGTGTTTTGAAAAATAGTATGTCCAATGACATGAGGAAATTTGTTAGGAACAGTATAATCCTGAAAGACATTTCGATTATTATAACGGAAAGCAAAAGATATCTGGTTAAAAGCAGCCTATTCCAAACTCCTTGTAGCTGATATGTAGTATTTATAGTCCAATAGAATATGAAGTAAATAATACATAGGTGCTTATTTTTTGGATTTTCGAAAACGCAGAAAACTAGCGAAATATATCTTAATATATAATGCAGTTTGGATTTTTTAGAGCGTGGTATTTCATTCGGACACATTGTGGACAATACTTTTGGAAGTAGAATTCAATTTGGCTGCCTTTTAGATTAAAATATACCAATATTTATATACGATAGCACCATATTAGTAAAGTAATAGCCATTTAGGTGATTAGGTTTCTCTGAGTAATAACTTACATTTAGATAATTGGATAGATACCAGTGGGGACTCGTGACACTGAGAATAAGTGAAGCATATTATTGATTGACTAAAAAGAAAAAAAAACGTTCAAATTTTCAAGGTCAAACAGCTTTAAATGAATCTTGAAATTTTTAGTTGCATTTGCAATATTACCGAAAAACTGACATTCGCTAGAATGAATTATCATTTAGATCTTATAAAAAATAGACATATTTGTTGGGCTTGTGGACTTCTGCGAATATTAACACACACCGTATATGTATGTTGGAAAGAAGCTTCGTGGTTACGACAATCTCGCGTGACGTTCCCAAAGTTGTTAAATCCTTCCTTTTATTCCACACGCCCGAAAAACACTTCCACATAACCACTTATACTCCGAATACCATTCGTTTTGAAACTTCCGAACGACGTACACATTGTCTTTTGACTTCCCCTTTTTTCCATATCGAGAGAGTAGGTCTCTCGCAATTTAAAAAATCCTATTTGACCTCAATTTTCCATCTGGAAAATGACATTTCCAATAAAATACCCGCAGCTGAAAATTATTAAATGGACCAGAATTACGTACTTATTAAAATAATGTCTATAATGAATAAATAAATCATATTGAACGTAATATTGATAATTATATACGATGCAATTTACTTTATCGACGGCGAAAACAAGTAAATTTCGTGGAAGAATACGACGAATGGATGAAATGATTGACACATGAGTCGGCAAGACAGCATACGTTACCTAAGGAAGGAATGAACCAATAGATAGTGCAGCTGCTTCAATTTTCGCGTCACTCGTTTCCCCACGCCGTAATTTACTCTCGTGTTGGCCGCCTCGTTGCCATGACAACTGCCGTAAACAGCGCTACGAAGAGAAGCGGAATACAGACTGATTACGATCCGCGTCATTTGCTTAATTTACCACATTCACAAAATGATTCCTATAATCCTTTGACATCAAATTACGGCTTTACCATAAATGTTAATGTTAATATTAATAAGTAGGTAGATTGTAAGTTTGTAGTATTTTAGGTTATTTGTTGACATATTACTGTTTCAAATTGGTTTTCTAATAGAAACTAAAAAAATAAACCAAATATTTGTCTTTTTATGATTTCTATAAGTCACTAGTGGGTTATAAGTCATAACTTACTAGTGACTTATGATGACTTATAACTCACTAGTGACTTATAGGACACATTATTCCTTTAAAACCAAAGAAATTATAGTATGTACCATTAAATACAAGTGTTGGGTAAATTTAATATATTTAATACTAAATGCGTACTACGAATGTTACTATTTCTCTACATACTTACCACGTATGTTACAGCAAGAGTGAATATAGATGTCAGTTTCAAGACATTATCAATCACTGGTAGATCACTGGAGGCATATTTCATAAACAAGTTACAAATATGGAGAACCATAACAGTATTACTGAGCAGTAACATCAAAAAATGGAAACTATGTACACTATTTGTCACAGTCAAAGCTGTAAAAAGCTCGTTATACGTCTGCATGAATCCAAAAAATTGTTGTATTCGGGCATTGGCATTCCCAATAATCACCCACGGATAAGAGTGCATCATTGTTTGATACATTTCCCTGTTCAGAATCTTGAGACACGTGCCAATATCGCTAAGTTTGGCACACATATTCGTTACCAAAAGTGCAGTCTGGGTTACCAGAAGGAAAAGCGGACCAAAAGCTTTGCTATGCAACAATCCCGTGAAGCTTCGGCTGTCGATATACTTGGTTGTACATGCAAATGCGACGGATGCCAGAATTGACGTAGAAATGAAAAAGAATCTCTGTCTGTTGCGAGCTATCTCGGTTTGATATCTGGTATTCGAGTCCTCAAACCGATAGATAATGAAGGCGACCTCTTTAATTTTTTGTGTTTTGAAAAACAGGAAGTCCAGTGACATGAGGAAATTCGTTAGAAATAGTAGAATTCTGAAGGATATTGCGATGATTGTAATGGACGGGAAAACACGCTCGGTTAGTAGTGGCAATCTATTCCAAATTTTTTGCAGATGAATTATAGTACTTGCAGTCCAATAGAATATGAAGTAAATGACACACAGGTGTTTATTTTCTGGATTTTCGAAAACGCAGAAAGCTAGCGAAATGTATCTTAATATACAACGCAGTTTGGATTTTTTTGAGGGCGGTATTTGATTCGGACACATTGTGAACAATACCTTTTGTCGTACAATTCAATTTGACCTGCATTTATATACGAAAGTACCATATTAGTAAATGCATAACCATTTAGTTGATTAGCTTTCTCTGTAATAACTTACATTTGGATAATTAGACAGATGGAGTATTAAAGTAATCGATTTTTGCCGCCACTAAAACATTTTCAAACTGTAAAGTTACTTTCTAACAAATTAGAATGGATTTTGATGTCAGAAATACAAATTAAGGTATTTTTTTCTGTTTAAGGGGAAAATGGCGCTTTATTATTTCGGTTCCATGCAAAGTAATATAGAGACTGGTATACTTTTTCTGTTGCGGTGCTTAAAAATATTGTTATCTCAACAGAAAAGTTTCTATTAATACAGGGTGTTTCAGGATTAATTGGACACACTTTGAGAATATATCTCTGACGCAAAATTAAGTAGAGGAATGTATATAAACATAGGGCCGAAAATGCTACGTTTTCGACATACAGGGTGTTAAATATTCCATAAACAAAGATACGTAAAAATTAAGAAAAATTTCGGAGAATTGAACTTCATTTTCAAAATGGCGTTCAAAGTAGGGGAAATAACAGCTTTTTCATTAAAAAAAACTATGATGTAGAACTTTTTATAACAATAATTTTGAACCCAGTCAATGGAAAAACAAATGTATTAGTTATTGCAAAAAAACGGCTAAAAATCGCGTTTTTTTAAACTTCTATAGGTATCTTTAAAATGAAAAAAGATTATTTTACGAAACTTTCAGAATATGTAGTCCTTGAGAAGAAGAATAAGTGCATTTTTGTAAAATTGCAAAATATTTGATAGTTTTGCAAAAAATGAGTTTCGAAAAAAAAAATTGTTTTTTTCAAGTTTCAATAAATCATACAGTAATGATCTTACGTGACCCATCTTGGGCTTACAATTTTCACTAAGAATTGTACTTTCCTGTGCAAATTGTGCGCGTATTGTAAAATTATTGGAAATATGCGAAAAATCTACCGAAAAAATTTTTTCACGAAAAAAAAAAAGTTGCCCTACGAAAACTATCAAATATTTTGCAATTTTACAAAAATACACATATTCCACTTGCCTGAAACTTTCGTAAAAAAATCTTTTTTCTATTTAAAGATATAGATGTTTTAAAAAAAAAATCGATTTTTACCCGTTTTTTGCAAGAACTAATACATTTGATTATCAAATGACATCAATATATCAAATTTAAATGTTTTATAGCCATTATACTATTTTTATACATGGGCGCTCGCAGAAAAATTTCTCAAGGGGGGGGCCAAATCGAAATTGTATTTAGGAGAAGTTTAAAACATATATCTCACGAAATTTTAGACAGGCAATACGTATCTCCTCTCAAAAGCGTTTACAGTAATGGAAATGCAATTTGTTGGTTTATACTGCAATCAGTCAATTAAACCAATTTTATTATTTTTTTCACGTGAAATAAATTTAAAAATTTTAAATAGAACACCCCGTTTATTATCACATGTTCAAAAGCCTTGTTACAATACAAATTATGATGGAAATTAAATTATCATCTTAATTTTAGTTTATTGAATTTATGTTAATAAAATAGATGTTATAGAAATTACATTTTTTAAATTGCAATTCCCCATCATATTTGGGGGAAAATACGAGTAATAGGTACATGATTTTTATTCAACTGATAATATTTCTGCTACTGTCCAAGAAAATTCCTAATCTCATAAATACAAAACTGCAAAGAAAATTTGATAATAAAGAATATCTACCATTCTACACTAAGTTTCATATCCGTTTTTCAAGCCCCTTAGATAGTTGAAAATTGAATAACGAGGGACTGTCAAGCTTTCAAACGCTTTTTGAAAAATTCGAATCCGTCAATTAGGAGAGCTCTGGCGTTTGTTTAAACATTGGTCGAATTTTTGTACTTATAAACAATTAGAATAACTTGAACATTCAACCAAATCAAATTTTTTAAAATATGTTTTAAAAGTTCTGGGAAAGACGCTTCTTAAAAAAAAACAGATCGATTGGTCAACTAATTACGTTAGTTATAGGCGATCAAAGTTAACCGTCATTTACACTAAATGTACTGGGATATCCGGGCTAATTTTTCGAAAAATATCTTTGGTACTCCGAGTACTTACCAGGTCTAATTTTCCAATACTTTTCTTCATTGGCAACCTACTTTAAAACGTGTTTAAAGTTATTTATGCAAGCGAGAAATTCAAGAAAATCGTACGGGTGGTGGTGGTGGGGGCAGAGAGCGCGGCCGCTTCGGCCTGCTCGAAATTGAATCGGCGAGTTCAAAACCGCGACGCGCTTAAAAATGTTTAAGAAATCCCATTTTGATGATTTTTTTTAAATCGATGTTTCGCGAGTTAAAAAAAACACTTAGCGTATTTTCAAATGCCTATCGTTAATAATTATTGGTCTTTCAACAGTCCGATAATTATTTATCTTTAAACTTCCTTTAATTATCAACTTTATTTTTTTATTGTATCAAAGGTAAGTACATAAACTTATATACTGTTTATCAAAGATCAAAAACAAATGTATTTAAATATTCTAAAATTGTTTAAATAACAATTATTTTCAAAATATGTCGAAAATTAGTAATATAATGAGTTAATTTCTTATTTGCTTATATTTTAAACAATAAATAATATTTGAATTATACTTTAATTACAAAAGAAATGATGATAAAATTAATAAATTAATTATAAAAAATCAGTAACATTTTATTATTTATTCACAAAGTTATTCTAATTGTTTATAAGTACAAAAATTCGACCAATGTTTAAACAAGCGCCAGAGCTCTCCTAATTGACGGATTCGAATTTTTCAAAAAGCGTTTGAAAGCTTGAGTGCCCTTTTATATCTGATTAAATTTTCAAGTATCTAAGGGCCTTGGTTTTTGCCGTGCAACATTTTGAAAATTTGCAAATTTTTTTTCAAAATCTGAATTGCAAAATTATTATGCAAAATTTATAGTATAGAACCGATTTTGACAAAATTTGGTGTGATGATTCTACATAACATGAAGTTTTCTTGAGCCAAATATGAAGGTCCTATACACAATTTGAAGACCTCAAAAAAATTCCCTAAAAAGTAATGTTTTTTAACCACAATTTTGGCGATTTTTTCGTTTTACAATAATAATCATGATTCATTTAATTTGTAACTAGTCATATTTTGTAAAAAAAAATAATTACAAACATTTTTTCCTCTTCCATTTTCGCCTAAAATCAACTCTTGAAAATATACATAATTAAATAGGAAGGAAAATATGACATTTTCGAATTTTTTTAACATATTGTGCCGCCAAAAGTTAAGCCCACGTTTTTTTATGCGCACAGAAAAATTTTAATTTCTAGTGATATTTGAAAGCCAAAAAGCCAAAAATCTTCGTGGATATACGATTCACCCAAACCAAAACAGATACCGCCTAGTCTACCAGTACAGCTCCCCCTTCCTTTCCGATCTAGATCAGCAACTACGCACTTTCATTACAATATTTTTAACACCCAACATTTTCATTTAATTAGTACAATAACGTGCCAGTTAATTATTACACAGGAATACATATCAACTAGTTAGTAATATTATATTTATCGATTGCGATGTTGTTTGTAACGGCGATGCTTCAGTAGTCAATTCAACAGGGAAAGATGATGAAGTTTAAGTCCGACCTGAAGACAATTTATCCTTTAGTGAAACTTTCCAATGTACTAGCCATCGCGCCACCTTATAATTTTGGAGAACAACCTGAACCTTGTACCAGAAAATGCAAAATATATGCGTCAGTTGTGTTAGCAGCGATATTAAGCGGGTATTTTTACAATGTATACGGAAAACTTCACAATGAAATAATCAAAAACTTCGACATGGTTCAAAACCTTATAGACTTCGCAGCTACTGCTTTTTTAACTATGGCCAGCACGTCTTTAACAGTTATTACAGTGCTTTGGAGAGCTGAAAAGTTCAAATCACTTTTGTTTAGTATCGAAAAATTCGATAGTTCAATTGGATTAAAATGTGGGAAAAGTAAACGGAGATTCTGGGCAGGCTATATTGCCTTACAACTGATAACATTATCCACAATATTCATTGACAGCTTCGTTTGGATTAAAACTCTTGGACTGAAAATATACGTGTACTATATTGCAAAATACGTCATGTGGTACCAGTTCAACGTAGGAACTTTTTTGATATTTTGGCTGGCTCTAGAAATAGAAGGGAGGTTCAGAGAGGTAAACCGTTTGCTTATACGTTGTGCTAGAGGTAAAAAGTCTTCATTTCTAATACCGACTCTACTGTACGAGTATTCTATAGTGAATAGGAAAGACAAACCGTTCTACATCAGAATACCTGATACAGTTCTTTTAAGAAGCATAAAGTTCTGGTACAACGACTTTGTTACACTGGTCGAGGAGTTTAATTCAATTTTTGGGCTGAACCTTCTATTTGTTATTCTGTTTAACATAACGAACGTTGTACATTATACCGAGATACTCATGCTTCACGTAATTTACAAGAAAGTTGAGACGGATTTTGAAGTCGGATTTATTTTTCTGAGTCTCATGTGGATAACTGTGGCATTCGTGAGTAAATAGAGTATATTTATGAAGTGCTCATTGTTGGGCTATTTCTTTTTAGGTGCAAACAATGGCAATAGCAGCTGCTTGTGAAAGTTTGGCCAACGAAGCCGGTGGAATAACCGCAATTTGTTACACTCTTCTTAGCGAGGTATCCAGTTTTCCAAAAACTGATTATGAGGCGGCTTTGAGAAAAGAACTTCTTCTTTTAGCCGAACAGACTGGTGCCGGTCATCCAAAAGTGTCAGCTGCGGGATTTTTTGAAGTAAATTTTGGGATGATGGGCTTTGTAGTTGCCAGCGTAACGTCGTATATTATTGTAACTATCCAGTTTATGTAAAATTTGTTTTTTATTAATATTGTTTCCGGTAATGTCTAAGTACTATATTTTTGTCAAAGCTTTATGGAAATAAAGCATAAAAGTTAAAAGTCATAGACCTTAGAAAATTGTAATTATTTTATCAGAATTTCAAGTCAAAAACATCGCGTGCGACCGAGAGCTGCGTTCACGCACATGCGCGGGCTCGACGCTCCTTCTCTCTCGTGCTAGAGCGTTTATTACATGAACTATCAATGTAAAACTATCTGAAAATAAAAGTTTAACCTTTTCTTTAATTGTCTCTCCGATACATCCAATAGTTAATTAACAACAACATTATAAAAAAAGATATCTTTGGAACAAAGAGGCGTAGGTGATTTCTTTTTTTTTTTAAATTACCGTAAAATTAAGCTCTATTTAATGCAAAAAGAGCGAATTCCCGAGCAGCTTTTACCTGGCCCTGGGACAATTTATTTATAACGCTGTTTTGCACGTCCTATTTTGTTAGTTGTAAAGAGCAACTTAATATCAACCTTTTGCAATTTTTCTTTATCGATACGTCTCTTTAGATCAATTAGAACATATCTACGATATTAACTTCTAAAATTAACGTTTAGTAATTAAACAATTAGTTGCAAAAAAACGAAGGAAATTAATTAACAAATAGTTGGGGCAACAATTTCATCGGTTTTTGACACACATGTTAGTCCTTGAATCGATCGTCTTTTCCATAAATTTCTTATATAGTATTTTTTCCTGACCATATAATTTCTTGAATAATTATTAATTTACTGGGAGAACAGGTCACAATTAAATAATTTGTTGTAAACCAAATTTTTTATAAAAATTTTTTATTACGATCGTTTCGAGAACTTCAGATAAAAACAATAATAACCATGGATTATAATATTTTTCCTTATGTAAAAATTAAAATATAAAAATATTTTAAAATACCTAGTTATAATAAGACAATACACATTTAAAAACATTTTAAAACTTACAATTGGTCATCAAATATTGTTTACATCTTTTCCTATTAACCATATTATGTAAAACAATAAAATAACCACATTTTCTTATTTTCTATTATATTAATAAAACAGTATATAGAAATTAATAGCGTCAGAAAACGAATTGAGGAATGTTCAAAAGAAATAGTAACGGTTTTTTTTATCAGTATATAGACGATGTACAGGTACTTAAACTTAAATCTAATTTTATAATTAATGGATAAATGTAAAAATGTGCAATGATTATATTACTTAATTAGGTCAAAATAAATATACGATAATCCATCAATGTCACTGTTATTAGTGTTATTATCAATTGAATTTTCATTTCTTTTAATTTGTATCTTTTCCAAAATGCATCTTTTATAATAATTACTTTCGTTATTACTATTATTTTTTCTAGAATTCTGATTGTATGTACCATAAGTTCTTTTCTTATAATTGGATCATAAAATTTTGTTGGATAATTATTAATTTCTAAAATATTTTTAATTTTTTTGATATTTTTTGGTCTATTTTTTGGATGTGATAATTTTATTGCACGATCGGTTAACTCATTTATAACACTTCTTTTGTGAGTATTAGGTGAAAATGAATTAAAATTTAGATATCTTTTAGACCAAATTTTTTTGTAAATCAATTTGTTTCAATTTTTCCTTCATTATTGTAGGAAATAGTTAAATCAAGAAGCTGTAAATTGTAATCTAGGATGAAATTTGTTGAATTCATTATTAATCAATTTTATTTTTTGGAATACAAATATTTTTTGTAAAAATACGGTTTAAAATTTAAATTTTGTAAAACATTATTTTATCATTCGTCTAAAACTAAATTCGCAATTGTTGCTGAGATAGGTGCTCCCATTGCAGTTCCAATATTTTTTTTAATTTAAACAAAATTGTTTATAAGCGTGAAAATTGCGAAAATATTAAAACAATCACCACGGCTCACTTAATCGTCAGATTTGAATTTTTCAAAAATCATTTTAAAGCTTGAGAGCTCTTCTTTTAGGCTTTAGATTTTTAGAAATTTGATTTTGAAAATTTTTTAATAAAAAAAATTAAACAATTAGGTATTATGTAAAAACTATTGAACCGAATTGGATGAAATTTGGTGTGATGATTCTATGCACCAAGAAGTTTAATTGCGAAAAGTATGAAGGTCCTTGGTATTATTCAAGTGTCTGAAAAAAATTGACAAATAAACTAGCATTTTCTGAAATTTTTTAAATGATTTTTCCGATTTTTGCAATAACAATAATTATTTTTTCGAATTGCAACTAACTCTATCTTGATCAAAATTTAATTACAAAACTTTGTTTCCTTTTCCATTTTTGTCTAAAATGAATAGTTGCTAAGTTGTCGACGAGAAATCCAAGAAAAAATGATTTTTTTTGCTATTTCTTTATACTTTTTTGCAATAACAATTAAGTCCACGTTTTTTTTTATTTACATAGAAAAATTATCATTTCTGATATTATTTAGAAGCCGTTAAAGCAAAAATCTCCGATCATATGCGTTTTACCCAAGTACATATAGGGCTGAATCAGCCCTATTTTTTAACTTAGCGATGTTGCCCAATTCCGATTTGATGGGCTCTCAATTCGATTTTATACATTTCTATTCGATTAGGAGTTACAGAATAGGGCTAATTTTCATTCTACATATCTTTCCCCCTCATAAAGTGCAATGAAATGTCTCCTAATAATTTTTACGCTTTCAAACTCTAATTCGACTGGAGTATTAATCGATGCCAGGGACAATATCATCAAGAACTTTATTACCTCGACCTTTAAAAATCATAAAAGTTTAAATTACCAACGTTGATGTCTGATTTACACATTTTATACATCACATGACGTGACACTCAAAGCAAAACTAGTAATTATTGTATGCACGTTTCAAAAAATGAAATAGACAATGGCAAAAGAAGAATCTCAATCTAGTATAGATGCTTTGAGCCCTATGTTCAAACTCTGTACTGTTCTAGCGTCGTTTCCTCCGTATTCCTTCCATGGGAAATTTAAAGCTACTGGAAAACGATATAAAATATATACCCTATTCTTCTTGGTGTTGATCATATGTATATCTTCTTGTCAAATTTATGGAAGAATAACTTGCAGATTGGAAAAACTAATGGCACTGGCAGTGAAATTACCCGAGGATTTCTCTAATATATTTTTACTTGTCCTAGCTGCAAGAACAGCTATTTTAAACTACACGCATTGCGATGAACTAAAACAACTCTTGTACAGATTAGAACTTTTTGACAAAGCGATGTCGAAAAACAGTACAAGGAGAAAATTGTTCCTTACAGCATTTACGGTTTTGCACCTTGCTTTAGTAGTTGCTGCTGGTTTTCACTGTATGGCATTCGGATTCACTTTTGGAATGGAGTATTACAAATGCAATTTTGGGAAGTATTTCCTGATCTACCTAACTTCTATCAATCTGATGATGGTTGTGTGGATGGGCGCGGAAATCAGGTTCAGATTCGATACCCTCAACGATTATCTTCTCAAATATGACTACCACTTACATGAAACGAATAGAACTGCTGATGTTTTAAAAAGAGTGTCAGTTCATTTGAAATGCGTAAGGATGTGGCATAACGATTTATGCAATCTGGTTGAGAAATACAACGATCTTTTCGGGATCAGCATGTTGCTGTTTGTTTTGTTTGATACATCGAACGTCTTAAGCAACACGGTCACTGTTTTGGACATAGTTACTGCCCCAAGAGAGTCTAGTGAGGATTATTTGTTGGGATATATAATTTTTGTTAGTTTGATGTGCTTGGTCTTCAGTTTGGTAAGATTTCCACATTAAATATCAGTTAGCAACGGTTGGTCATGTTGATACAATACATAGCTCACCACCATTTATACAGGGTGTTTCATAACTCTGCCGACACACAGCAGGCACGTGTAGAAGATCTTAAAACATACTGTTGATCAGTCATTGGCTTTTGAAGATGAGTGTTAAATTTTGAGATACAATAATATGTATTTCAGCACTGTCTTAACATAGAGCAACCAAATTTGGTATATGATTTGCGTTTATTATCTTTCATTGGTAAAAATATGAATTTGTTGGAAACCCAATAAGAGCCGGACTAGGGGTAGAGCGCCCTTAAAATGATATTTATTCTTTTATCAATCAGTATGCCAATTATTAAATAGTTTTTGCCAGTATTACAGGAAAATTAATTTTAAACATTTTTTTACTCTTACAAATTTTTCGGAAAAATAACGGTTTTTGAGAAAATCGGGATTTTGTGGATCAGCGTCATTACTAACTGAATGAATCGGATAAACAATAAAGTATGCAGTTTTACGACTAGTAGGCTATGATTGTCTGTGTAGTTCTAAGTACATATATAGTGCAGTCAGTGAAGCTTTTTACCTTCGAATTCTTTGAAACTGAACCGATAGACTTGAAATTTGACAGATAGTCAGAGAAAAGGTCAATGAACATTAGTGACATAGCGCCGATTGACGCTTCCACCCTGTTGGGGGTGGATTTTTTTTTTAAATAACGCTGGAAATCGACAGAATCAAATTTTAAGCAAAAAATATTCGAAAAATTTTTTCGAGATATCAATAGTTTTTTTCACGATTGAAAACTTAATTTTGAGTGAAAAAAACACTTTTTCAAAGTATTTTTCGCGAATCACTCAAAAACTACGCATTTTATTAAAAAAAGTGTAATGAACAAAAATGTTGCTTATAAATAAACAAAGAAAATCGTTTTTTAAAAAGTGTTGTACGTCCTATACAAAGCGAAATATGGTTAGTGGAAGGGGACTTGTTTTGGAGGAATACTCGAATCGATGTATTCAACGTTAAATAACGGAAAAAGGATTAATTTTACGTGTATAACGCTCCTAGAGTTTTTTGTAGTTCTCAAAAACTCCTTCAAAATGAGCACTTATAAAAGTCAATTCAAGCAAAATTGAAGGAGTTGTCAAAAACAGATGGGTTGCTCATACTTTTTAAGGAAAAATGAGCAGTAAACGCTGTACGATTTCCTTCAGAATTAAAATTAATCATAGACCCTTTACAATTAGTTTTGTTTTAGTGTTTTTCATACGATCCTGAAGTTAGACCGGTTTAGAATGCGTATTTTTTGAATAATGTACGGTAAAAGTTGAAAACGTATATTTCATTATTCAAAAAAATGCCTTATTTATATAATAACTCTGAAACTATGAAAGATACGTAAAAAATGATAGACAACAAAAATGTAGCTTTTTTTTCAACAAATATTTTGTTTTTTTTATTCCTATAGCATAAAAAATAAAGGAGATATCGCCGCTTGAAGTATCCATTTTAGTGAAAAAACGACCTGTCTCGAGCCCTTCGATCCTTTCCCTTTAAAAAACGAAGGACTTAAAAGGTTTTATATGCAAACGATCTTACAGCTCTTGAAATTATCTTTAAAATGCTTTTTTGTAGGATACTATAGCTTCAAAATTAACCGAGTTATGGTAAAAAAACCAATGACATTTTTTCGGAGCAAAATAGGCTTTCTCGTTATTATATATTATACAAATAAAATAAGTAAAAAAATTTAGTGTGATTATTTATATGCAGCGTAGCAATTTTTTTATGATTGATTATATTTAAAAATCGATTATAATAAAAATATTTTACATTAATATTGGTAAAAGGGTAGTTTATAAGAGTTGAAAATGGCAAAAGTAAAATATTCTTTCATAAACAATATAAGGGAATTTTTATTTTAAATTATTGCACAATTATAGCATTCCAAGATTTAAAACGTAATTTTTTATCATTTTTTTAGCACAGGGGTGATTTATAAGGGTTGAAAAGTGTTATGAGATACAAATTCTTTCATAAGCAATGAGGGAATTTTTATTTTAAATAATTGCACCGTTACAGCATTCCAAGCTTTTAAAAAGCAATTTTTTATCATTTTTGTTAATGGTTGAAAGGGAAAAATTATTTTATTAGCAATACGGTAACTTTTATTTTAAATAATTGCACGATTTAATCATTCCAAATCTTTAAAAAGTAATTTTTTATTATTATTTTTTGCATAGGGGTAGTTTTTAAGGGTTAAATAAAGGGTTGAAGAATCAAATATATCATAAAACATGTTCTAGAACATGGAACATTATTTAATCTTTGTGCTTGAATAAGATTTCTATCAATGAAATGCTTAAAACTTAATTTTTTCCATTTTTTTTCACTTACGGGTTGTTTTTACCCCTAAAAACAAATAGCATCAATCGGGCTTATGTCACTTTTGAACTTGAACCTAAGATGAGCCTTATTCTAAATTTTCATGCAAATCCATGCAAAGAATTCGGAGGATACAGCTGATTTTCAGCTTCAATGACTGTACTAATATAGCTATAAAGTGCATGTTTTGTACAACTTGTTAATTTTAAATATTTAGTTAATATGAGCGAGATATCTTGGAGAAGAAAGGTCATATAGAGATGATCCAAAATTGAAATTAAAGATTGGTTTTAAGTTAACGTACACAGTATTGAGTAAAAAATATATCTGAGTATGACATAACCTCAAAAACATGTCAAAATAACATTTTTGCACTTTTTTTTTAATCTGAATATTCAATATTCTGATGCTGATGAGTCAGTTTGGATTAACTGCGATAAACTACACCGCAAAACACTACCACACTCGGAAAAAGCCTTCCAAACCTTTCAGTAAGTATTATATTTTAGGTTAGAACTCTAATGTTGGCCCTATCTTCCGAAAATTTGGCTAGAGCAACTGAACGAATGACAATTATCTGCTACAAGTTGCTCAACGAGGTACCAGTAGTACCGGAGACAGATTACGATACAATGTTAAACGAAAAGTTACATCTCATCGCACGTCAAGGCTTTTTTAGGAAGCCCCACGTATCTGGCGCCGGTTTTTTTGCGATTAATTTGGAAATCATGGGAAGCATGGCGAGCTGGGTAACTACGTATATAATTGTTTTTGTGGAATTTCACATAAAAAAGAGCCACTAGGTTGGATATGCCAAAGGATAAGTCATAGATTATTGTTTCATTAATAATAATTAATAATTTCGTGTATCACACCACGCAAAAACATTACAAACACAATTAGAAGTTATCAATAATTCATGCCTGTTGATTAAAACAGCTGCTCACTGATTTAAAGATATTTTAAATTTCAAAGTTTAATGCAAATAAAAGTGACAATGACTCTAGATGCAATATCACCAATGCTGAAATTTTCTGCTATATTAGCCGTATTTCCTCCATATCACTTTTCTTCAAACTTTCAAAGAACTTCAAAGTTCTACAAATTTTACTGCTTAGTGTTCCTCATTTTTCTAATCACCCTTTTCGTTTATCAAACCTACGGAAGATTCACTTCCAAAATAATGTCGAACATGCCAGTAATTATTCAACTAGTTGATGGAGCAACAAGTTTGGTACTGATGTTGTTCTGTCTCAGAATAATTACTCTGACTTTAACGAAGAGCGAGAATTTAAAATCTCTGGTATATAACCTTGAATGCTTCGATGACTCTATTCAACAAAAGAGTACAAGAAAAGACGTATTTTTGATATTTTATACGGTCGTCAACTTATCTTTGATAGTGTTGGTAGTTACTACTGTTTTAATAGCAAGAGATGTCGTTGGAATGGGTTCATACAGATACCAAATAGTAACCAGCATTCTGTCGTGCCACTGTCACGCTGCTATTTTTGTGATATTTTGGTTAATTATTGAAATTTTGCTGAGATATCGCACTCTAAACAACACTTTACTCACCACTGTGGATATTCAAAGAAACGAATCACTGTATTACCTTTCTGACTCAAGCAAACAGTCACCAATTTTCATCAAGGTAAAATGCAAAGATATTACAAGGGTTGAAGCGTACAATTTGAAAAAAATCGGGCTCTGGTATGATGATATATGTGACGTGCTTGAAGAATACAACCACCTCTTTGGCAAGAATCTTCTACTTTTTGTGTTCTTTGAAATAGCAAATGTATTAAATAGTACCGTTAAAATCTTGTGCCTTACTGTTTTCAGAAGAAATGAAGAGAGGGATGTTAGTGATTTAATCTATTTTTCAGCTGCAATGATTTCGGTCAGTTTGGTAGGTATTACATTAAACTTAAACAGAAATGCTCTATGCCAACGATTTTTTTTAGTTGTCGATGTTAATAATTGCAATAGCAGGAGATGTTTTGGAGTCGGAAGCAAACAGGTTGAGTAAAATTTGTAGCAGGATTTTGAATAATATTGCTGTGGTACCAGAGACGGAATACGACAAAATATTGAGAGAGCAACTTTAGCTGATTGCACACCAAGTGGATTCTAGAAAACCATGTGTTACCACCAGATTTTTCGTAGTGAACCTTCAAATGATGGGTTTTATAGTCACCAGAATTACGGCTTATATAATTGTTGCTTTCCAGTTTATTTCTAAATAGAATTTTTATTTAAATTTGATGCCACTATTCATTTGCAGCACGTATTCTATGGCCAAAAATAAGGGTTTTTTGTTATAATAAATGTGGGGTCTTAGGACAGCTATTGTCTAGCTACATCGTGTCAAAAATTAAAAATAAAATCAATTTTTAATTTTTAATTTATAAACCGCTAGAGATAGTTTAACCAAATTTGGTGTGCGTATTTAGTATGACAGTAGGTATGAAACAAATAATTCACACCTACTGTCGTACTAAATATGCACACCGAATTTGGTTAAATTATCTCTAGCGATTTATAAATTAAAAACTGATTTTTGTTTTTAATTTTTGACACGCGGTAGCTGGACAATGGCTGTCGTAAGACCCCAAAATTGGTGGCATTAGAAAAATGGAAAAATTGTGTTGAAAAACTTTGTTGCTTAGTGTATAATCCTTATATTAGTCTGCATAATAAATTTAATTAGATTACTTGTGTATCAATTTAATTTATCTGCTACAAAACATAATGAGACGAATAAAATTTTATTGTCCATGGCTTCCATGACATTGAAATCTCTTGACTACAGAAATGATAAACCAAAAATTTTTCAATATATTTTTAGGGATATGTAAAGTTTTTGCGATCGTTCCGATATCAGAGAAATCTAGATATAACAAATACTATAAGTTATATAGCTTATTAATTGTTGTTCTAATTATTTCGAACTTTTATTTTTATACCACAGATATTCTATATAAAGAAGCATTTTCTGTTGAAGATTTAGCGTATAAAGTTACTGACTGCCTTGTATATTTCTTTGAATCTGCAGCTGTAGTGGTTTCAATCATAATGAACATATTCCTCAGACCAAACATGTTTAGGAAAATATTTCGGAAACTGACAAATGTTGAAATCTTTACAGGGTCCGCAAAATATGTAGATTTTTGGATAATTTTTGGTTTTCTTCACGTGCTAGTAATTTTCGTTATAATTTATCAACCAACGATATGCCTCCGTTACTCAAGAAAAGACCTTTGTACACCTTATTTGGGAAGAATTGTTCTGTGGTACTATAAAACATTGATAGTAATGATGATGTACGTGACTGTGAAAGAAATAAAGGTAAAATTTACATCTGTCAATGATTTATTGATGAAAACTGGTAGCAAGCTTTCTGGAAATTTTGGAGAAAATCTAGATGACGGAATCGATCTGAATAGTGATAAAAAAGTTTTACTTCAGGACTTAGGGCGTTTAAAAAAGTTATACGACGAGTTGTGTGACGTCGTTGTTCATTACAATGAAGTTTTTGGTGTGACTTTGTTGTCATTTACCTTGGTAACCATTAGTAACCTTTTACTGTGGACTATAGTTGCTATATATTCACAAATTCTGGAAAATAAACTGGTCAGCATCCTTTGGATATCGAAAACTTTAGTAAGTGTTGATTTTGGCTGATAAATTGCTGTAACAATTTAATTTTCACAGGCAAAAATTCTGTTGATCGCTGATGCGTCGGATCATACATCCTGCGAGGCTAGAAACATAACTACAATTTGTTACACAATCCTCAGAGATGTTCCTCCTGTCCCAGAGTTATATCACCACAAGATGCTGAAGGCAGAAGTTCTATTAATAGCGAAACAATCTGCTTGCAGAGCACCTTCTATCAGTGCTGCTGGATTTTTTCATGTTAATTATGGTATGATTGGATTTGTACTGTCCTCAGTTACTTCATACATTATTGTAGCTATCCAATTTAATTCCTAAGAAATGGACATGACCTATCCACTTGTCAAATAAAATTAATAATTATTTAAGTCTAGAGGTATGCACAATTTACTTTCATTCTATCTTCTAAAATCAAAATAGTGATTTAGAATCAATAAATTATTGGGGCAATTACTTCAGATTTTAAGTTTGTGTTATAGAATCAAGTGTCATATACTCCAAAAAGCCACTAGAACAACGAATATTTGTTACATTCTTCTAAACAATGCTTCAACCGTTTCCAATTTGTACCTTCACAAACTGTTGAAACATTAGCTGTTGTACCTGCTCAACAATCTTATTCAACCATTCTTTATGTATCAATTGCTAGATTGGATTCTTGGTCAAGAGTATAATCAATAAAGGTGCTCGTGCAGGGATATTCTACACACACGTGTGCATTTTTCTATCAAATGTTTTGTTCCCCCACTTATATGCTGGTGTTAATAGTCACAAGATACATAGTTGTGATTCCAAAGATTATAAATAGCGTGCTTAGATCCACAGGAAATAGGCCAAGAGCGTTAAAGTGAAATTTGGTGGTAGCTAGATGATCTGCGAACGAGCTTAAAATTATATTAATGTCCTTTTCTGCTCGACGAAGATTCGATCGTAAATTCAGTAGATATTTATAACAAGCATCGGTAGTGCCCTTCACATGGCTAGTGATTTTGTCACACGTTAATATCACTAAAACATATTGTCCCTGAAAGAAAGTATAAGTAAATTATTAATCGTAATGAGGAACCTCAAACAAAAAGTATTTGTTGATCACAAATCCAGAAACAAATCCAGATTACGTTTTTCTGATGTAGATCCAACATCCCTGTTTATGGTTCGTCATAAGTCAAACAATGATTCAAAATTCTCGTTTTTCTTTTAAATTCCATCACCGTTTGTATACATATTTGAATTAAAGGCACGAAATAGATTTTTCTAGATTTGTGCTGTTGGTTTATCAAATGTTAAAGACTTACCGTAAATATGACAATCGTTAATACATTTGTCGTAACGCTTACGAAATAGTTGTACTGCGTTCTTCTTAACGTGACAAGTTTCACAAAGGTGTTACTAAAACTCAGCTGCATCAAAACTAGATTGAGGATTAGCATTAAAAAGTGTGTTTCATAAAGTGACTGTAACTCTTGTAAAATATAAGACATTTTCGAGTAAGTTTTAATGAAAAAACGTATATCGTTTTTCTTATTGTTCATCGAGGTAATGCTTCGTACGGATGTTTGGGTATGCAGACATGTGTCCAAATATTTGTTGAGGAAATTTACCAAATGTTCGACGAATGCAAGATTGAAGTACATTTGAATATACAGTATACACCCATGTATATGACAGCAGAATTGTGCAAAATTAGCTAACAAGTACTCTACTGGAAGTAACTTCATCAACAAGATAAAAAATACTATAAGGGTGAATAGCATAACTACTATTAAAATAAATATGACTGTCAATGTTTTCTCGTCATATTTCGCCCTACGTCCTAACCGTTGAAAACATAATTTTTCTATCTTTTCACATTCAGACTCTAGTTCAATTATTTTACTTTTCCTTACATATAAAAAGTCTAGGGATGCTGAAACTATAGAAATAATGAAACCGATATTACCAGCTTCTGATATTGACGCTAATACTGTAGAAGTACGTGGGTAGGTTACAAAACACCTTACGCAAAATCCATGAATGTGCGCAGCTATCACAATAATCCACAAAAGTGAAATGTAGATTATGTAATAGTACCTATATTTTCCTAATGTCAAAAAAAAGTCTGGGAGACGAAATCCAAAAATCTTAGCCAAGAAGTCCACAATCTTTACAATTTTTTGTTTCCTCCACTGGCTTTGTAATACATTTCGAAACATTTTTTCTATATAGAAGAATATAACTCTTGTATATATGAAAGAGTACAACTATGTCTTACATGCACATATACACCAGTATGCTGATACTTGAATAACAGCTTATTTAATGGCCAAATTGACCTAAATTGTTCTTAATGAATACATCAATTTCCCAATTCATGCAAACAATATTGATAAATGGAAAGTTATTTAATTTTACTAAAACGCAGACAGTAAAAATAACAATTAATAAAAGTTATTGTAGATATATTGTCTTTAACATAACATTCTGTCCCCATTATCTTTTTTGCCTTTCTTTCCTGGAAGAAATGGTAAAGACCAAAGTTTTTGGAAAGGGCCCCAAAGATATATATAAAAACACAACTGAATGTTTTTTTTTTGTTTTTTTAAAGATTTGTTGACCTACCTATTTATGCCTACATTACTACAAATAACACCTTCGTGCTCCTTATTATTATACGTTAATAATAATATAAAATTAAAATTAATATCAATGATTTATTACTAGTATTTTTGTCACAAAATCACCAATTACCAAATTTGGTTTTTCTAAATTCGAATATAACAACTGAGATTAATTTTTTTCTTCGAAATTTGAAACCCCACTTTCAAGGCCTATAACTTTTCTGGGGTGCAACTTAGTATAAAGGTAAGTGACGTTAAATAACCATATTTTAGGTTCCCCATGCCCTTGCTCTGTGTCTTCTTATGTGAAACACCCTGTAATATCACATAAATTATGAAGTAGATCCTGGACATATGAATAAAATATCTCCGCAAATTAGTGTCATTATATTAATGTCCGACTTGCTACTGAAACACTGACCAAGCATGATGTGGCATGTGTTGACGAAACTATGCTATTTCTTGGCAATTGTTCCAATTTTTACTGAACCAGCTCGTTCTATCCATCAAATTTATACTCTTGGAGTTTTATCTTACTTAATATTTAGTATAATCTGCAACACAAAGGGAAAACTTACAGGTGTCGAAAACACGGGGTACTCTGAAATCATTTTAATTTTAGACGTAACTTTTTATGTGTTCCTATCCATCACTGTTATAACAACGGTAGTAACCACTATGTTTGTTAAATCCGAGAAATTGAAAAAAGTGCTTGAAAATCTGGAAAAAATCGACAGACATCTGAACAATGACCAGAAACCTCCTCAGTTGTGGACAGTTTTCGTCTTACTTCACGTAGTGATAATACTTGCTTTGCTAGGTGACTTAACAATGTTGTCAAGCTTCTTTGGAGGTCATGCTTATCAATACCACGCATCCAAAATTTTGTTGTGGTACCACTTAACCATAACTACCATATTATTATCTACTTTGGCGCATGATATTAAGCGAAAATTCAATTCTCTGAATGAAAAAATAGAGGGATACTGGAAGAAAATCCATGAAAAATATAAAGGAATCAGATACTGCAAAATTCAGTCGCACACTAGATTGAAGGTATCGAAGAATTTTGAAACGTTCAGGAATTTCTATGACACACTGTGCGACATTGTCGACGATTGTAACCGAATTTTCGGGACCGTACTTTTATTTTTCGTACTGACTAACATCACTAATATTGTTTATTGTATATTTGCCTTTATGTATTTTAATATGTGGCAAGTTTGGATTGTTGGATCCCTTTGGATAGCAGTGAGTACGGTAAGCACAAAACAGAAAATTATGTCAAGATTTGACTAATATAGGTATAATATAAATAATTTCGTTTCAGTTTTCTAACCTGTGAATTAAAAAAATTAAGAAATGTTTGTTATAGGCTCAAGTTGTTACGATTTGTGTCATCTCAGAGAGCATATCCCAAGAAGCTAGCAGAACAACGAACATTTGCTACATTCTTCTAAACGATGTCCCCGCCGTCCCCAAATCGTACTACCACAAGCTGCTGAAAGATGAGCTACTGCAAACTGCGGAGCAATCTTTCTCGAGAGTACCTCAGATATCAGCTGGTGGATTCTTCGATGTTAATTTAACTGTGGTGGGATTCATGCTATCAAGCGTTGCTTTTTATGTAATAGTTGCTGCCGAGTTGGAATCTAGCTGATTATGAAAATGACGAACATTTATAACACAATAGTCAGATGATGTAAGCGATAAAATTATGTACACAGGAAAGTTTTTTATTTAGTTTAGAGGTGTAGGTACAAATAACACATTTTAAATTTATTTTCATTTTATTGTACTACTCATATACAGTGTTGACACAAACTAGCATTTTTTTAAATAGAACACCCTATATATTTTTGCATATTTGGATAGCCCTATCAAAATGCAGCAAAATGATATAGGGTTTATGGGTGCTTCGATGGGCTGTTCTCCTAGTGGATGCTCATAAATCCGAAAACAGACAACGATTCAGCCATTTGTAAACACTCAGTATGATGTAGTTTCAACGAATTTGTGATATAAACAATCATTGATAGTCTTGCTTCTGATAGTTTTCGTGTAAATGAACTTTAAAATTAAATTTTCTTTCATTTTTAACTTTTCTGGCGCCCAATAAAATATCTGCTCAGTTACGATTGTGCATTTACAAAAGTTAAAAATTTGTATTATTTTTATTGATGTTTTTTCGATATTCTGAACGGGGGGGGGGGGGGGGGTTTGTTAGGTCACCTTTCGCGTCCTTCTAAGGTTAGTTTGTTAGAATCTTCAGACGAAATGATAGATAGGGATACCAGAATTAGTTTTTCGATATTTTCAACGGTTAGAAGATACGGTGGGGCCTTGTTAAGTCACGTGACTTAACACCAACCAAATTTGGACAGGGCATAGCTAATACAATGCGAAACATCGCCTTGTTGTCACAGTGTTCTTGGTGGTGAAAATTATAAATATTTGGTCACGTGATTTGAAATTGGTGAACAGCCGGTATCTTTTATATTTCTCGACCTAGAAGAATGCGGTTTGGGTTGCTGGAATCTTGAGACGAAATGCTAGTTAGTATTTCGATAATTTCAACGGTTAAAAAGATACTCATTTTCTTTGTTTGGTCACATTTAAGTCACGTGGCTTTAGAAAATGGCGAACAATCCTCAACTTTTTTATTTTTGAACCTAGAAGGACGCGGTCTGGTTTGCTAGAATATAGGGACGAAATGCTAGAGAGACACCAGGCTTAGATTTTCGATAATTTCAACGGTTTAACATTAATTATTATAATAAATAAATTTGCTTTGCAAATTGTTACTACTTAAGCTTCTTAAATTATGTTTATATTTATAGAAGTAATGGTTTCGAGATAGAATTCTAGTAGTACAAAGTACAAAGAGTCGCTGTTAAGTTTTTGTAACAGGTGTATACTCTATTTTTTCCTATGTACCTTTGTTTTCTAGATATCGACAAAAAATATTATATTCTTTATTCTTTCTTGTCAAAATGCTCATTATGCTTTTATTATATTAAAATCAGCTCTACTTATCTAAAGGTATTATCACTAGGTACATAGCTATAGACGCGAATATCATGAAAAATGCAGTCAGGTCAACTGGGAACAAACCAGAAGCTGAAAAGGTAACATTCGAAGAAGAAAGATGATCAGCAAATAACTTCAAGGCCAACTTGTCATCACATTCCTCGTCAAAAGTAGGATTATCTGGTAGAGTTATCAAATTTCTGTAACAAGCGCTGACGGTGGTCTTTATTTGTTCAGTAACTCTATCACAAATTTGAGTTATCATGATACCATGACCCTAGAAATAAAATATCACAACGAATACAAACAGTTATGGCATAGTAGTGTAAGAACTAAAACAGATCTTAAAATCTTTGACGTTTCGAGAGACAATATGAGAGTTTACAATTCTGTAACAATTGGCGTAAAAATCCAAAACCGGAACATTACAGATCACTGACGTCAAGAGGAACATCATGGACTTAGTACACAGCGAATGTAAATACCGGCAAGAGGTCCTAACCTCAGTTTCCATTAAAGAAGAGGGCGTTATGTTTCTCGAAACGTAACGAGGAGATTTATTTGTAATAGGAATATACTTACTGTAAATGCTGCAATCAAAAATGCATCCGTGATCAAGGTGAACGGGTTGAAAGGTCTACCCGATCTCTGAGCCGCTACTTTTAGAGAAAAGTTACTGAAATGCAGCACCATTACAGTAACGTTGAGTATTATCGTTAAGAAATGGAACCCGTAGAGGCTATTCATCCTACCAAAAGTCTCCAGTAGTTCTGAGTATATTTCTATGAATATTTTCAAATTGCTCTTCCGGGGCCTGATCGTTGATACGGTCCAAACGGCTGACTTTTTCTTCATACGTTCTTCCATGTAGTTATTCATAACTTTCAGCAAGTGTTCCGTGCGGAAAAGGTCCAGGTACAATTTAAAACTCAGCAGTGATATGTAGAAAATGTTGGATGACATCATTGAATAATAACTAAAGATGTTCCTAAAGAGCAAAAGCATGTAAACAGTCGTGAGAATTACGCAACTTAAAACTATCGTCATTATTGTAATAAATATTCTTGTTATCCTTCTCTCGTCATATTTTATTGAAATCGCTAAATACCGAACGCACTGTTTTTCAATTTTATCCAGCATAGCTTCGATTTCCATCTTGGAGTTCCTCCTTAGAATAATAAAATCCATAGACGCTGAAAAGTTCGCTATAACCAAGCAAACGTGGAAAGCTGCTTCCAATACCACTATCGAAGCTACCATGGTGTAATAAAATATCGCGCGCCTTATGAAAACCTCGTGAAAATTTGCCAATAACGCCATGATCCAAAAGAATAAAAAGTAAATCAAGTACAAGGTTTTATTTTTTCCACTGGAGAGGAATTTTGGTGGACTGAGACAAAGAACCTTCGCCATGAAATTTACAAGTTTCACAACTTTTATATCTTTCCATTCCGTTAAAACACCCTTTGGTTCCTCTGCGAACATATTTCCGAGGTAAATGAATATCTAAAGCAACTGCTAGTATACATAATAATTGCCGTGCGGTGATAAATTTGACATCGTTACCTTCTTTACAGAGCGAGCCAAATAAATCGAGTAACATTATAACTATATCATCGTGTAATAATTATTTATTAGTAACAAAGATTTGTTTAGATGCCGTCAATAGTAAAAAATATGTATCAAATTTGATACTGGCTCAGGAGATGTTAAAAAAATTGCAACAGCCTGTAAAAGTTTGACAGTCGAACCCCACAACGCAATTAGTAGTAGAGCGATATCCAAATGCAAATTATATAAAAAGTAAAATAAACAAACAATCCTAATTCAATGCCGGTAGGGGCATATAGCTCTCGGAGTAGTTGTTTCTTGCAACACTGACAATTCAAACATTGTGTTACGCCCTCTGTGGGTGACAGTCGTGAAACAAGTACCTGCAATATAGCAGGTCGCTTCCTACTGTAGCCATTTGAATGGCACAGTTGGGAGTCCGCACGGCAGGTGGAGCCATTTGCGCATCCGTGTACAATCCTAATAAGTTCATTTTTTTGTTCCATTTGCGTTCAATTATACTATTGGAAAATACAGGGTGTT
This sequence comes from Anoplophora glabripennis, assembly GCF_000390285.2. Lineage (NCBI taxonomy): Eukaryota > Metazoa > Arthropoda > Insecta > Coleoptera > Cerambycidae > Anoplophora > Anoplophora glabripennis. The sequence continues at coordinate 84,169 of NW_019417255.1, forward strand.
AATGAACTTATGTCAAAAATTTAAAGGGGGTGAAAAAGGAGCAAAAGGAGAAAAAAGCTAATTAAAAATGTGTTCAAAACTGTTTTAGAACTGCTGAAATACATGTAATTTATCCCGGCGAATACTTACAAAAAAACTCTGTAACACTTTTTACGAGTTTGTGGGTTTTTTATGAAGCCGCACTGTATTTAAAAATCAGTTTGTAATACATTGTTGTAGTGATTGCTGTGCTGTTTTCGAGAATACATTCAGTAGCCGTATTTCCAAGTTTTCTTTTGAAAATGACGCATTTATTTAGCAATCGTGAATATTATGTTTTGCACTTTTTCCCTAATAAACAAATAAAATAACTTCGCGGTTTTTAACTTTTGAAAGAAGTTATATACACTATCGAAAGCTCGTAAAAAATCTAAATTGAAAAAAAAGTTTCTACGACTAATAGGTCCAGAGTGCCTTTTATTTGTTAACAATTATACAGGGTGATTCAGTCATAATGTAATTAATTTTAACCACGTATTCGGAGGGCTTAATAAAGACAGAAAATCGGAAAAAAAATTTTCTCGAAGTCAACTCGTTAAAAGAAAATATGTAAAGCTGAGGTTTGTAGGCACACCGTATTTTATGAAATAAAAAAAGTCGGCACACTAAATACCCGATTATACAAAATACACTACACACGGTTACAAAACCATTAACAATTTAAAGCGTTTATTCAAATCTACCACCCTCCATATCTCCCGCATTTTTCCCGCAAAGGAGTTAACATAACACATTTTCAAAAAGTTCAAGCTTTAGAAGCATCTTACTTCTCCAATCGTCTTGAATTTTGCAATTGGTTCCTAAATCGAAATGCAGCAGAACAACTTTATTAACAAAGTGCTCTGGACGGATGAATGCTGTTTTACTCGTGCTGGCATTTTAAACAGGTAAAAAACATAAGTATTGCTTTCTCAAAAACAATTAGTACCTACCTTGGTTACACGAAAGTTTAGATTTACACTAAAGTTTACATTTATTATGTAAACTTTGGTTATACGCAACTTCATATTGAATAATAAATTGAAATACTAAAACTGTGTATTATTTAACATAATAAATTATAAAACATGAAAACGTTAATAACATTAAAAATAATAAATTGTAATAACCGTACATTCGAAAACAATCATCCCTATTCATTACATTCGATTTGATGACACGATTTTCCTTTGATAAAAGACCGACAACTTTTTGCTCTACAGGAGGTCAAAATACTCTAGAATAAGTTGTTTGCAGTCGTGGCACTCTGAGTGGCAACGGAACCCTGTTTGGCTCCTAGACTATAGTGCAGGTGCAAATTAGATGGTTAGTGATCTCGACACAGGTTAGCCTAGGTCGGAAACACATACCGAGTTGTTTATTTGCCTCCGTCCGATTGTTTTTTTATCTTCTATTACTTACAGTCGATATTTAAAAACTACATACATTTCACCCTCTCTTTATAATTTATGTAGTGAGTGTTGGCTTTTTATGTCATTAATTCTGTTATGAAATCAGAGGAGATTCGGTTTCAATGGGCAGGAATATATGGCGATCGTTTAATTGGGCCGCATTCTCTACCTGAACATCTGAATGGGCCGCATTACTTTACAATTTTTACTAGAAGGCTTAAAGCAAATTAAAAAATTATCACTATGATGTTAATAAAAAACAGATTTTTGGCAAGGCATGCTCAGACCTCTTCGAGGTTCTTGCTGCTCTTAAAATTGAGTGACTGTATCACCCTGTATACAACTAAATTTGAAAAAAAAATAATTTTTTTTAACTAGAGACTAGACTTTAACTTGGTGTCCCTTCGAAGAAAATGAGCCCAAAAATAATGTTTTAGTCATAACCCTGCCCCCGGAATAGTCATTTGAAAATGGGCCTTTTTTGCAAAAATGGGATAAATAAATGGAATTTTGTAAAAACTATTTGACCGATCGAGCCCATCATTTGCGCATCTCTTAAGGATATAAAAACTTACACTTTGGGAAAATTTGGCAAGATTTTATTAATTATTTAAAAAGTTATTAACAATTAAAGAAAAAGCACTTTTTCCGTATAATTTTGCAATTAATTTTTTGTTTATAAAGCAATTTTAACTTATAAGTTTCATTTTGAAGATGAGTTTCTCTAGATCAAATCGTCTGTCTGTTGAACATTTTTTGCTAAGATTAATAGTTTTGTTACAATAACGCATAGATCGAAAAATGACGAATTTTTGACCTATTTGTTGATAAAAAACAATGACGCTATAATTTTTTCATGACCCACGAGATGAGACGCCTCTTGTATTATCATTCCCAAGACTTTCCAACAATAAAATCACGCCCAGTAATTAATAAATTTCAAAATGTTTCCTTTCCTGGTCTGTTATATGTTCGGCAAAATATATGATACTGCATGACAGAGCCCCCGCTCAATTCTTTCGGAGAATGCGCGACTTGCCGAAGCTTGAAATACGACATAGTAATGTTGCAACGCGTATGAGCGAATTGGATACGTCACGCTGAAGCTTGTGTGCAAGCAAATGCATCGAACATCTATGAAAATCGGCGATTCTCAAAAGGTGGCTCCTTCCCATGTTGAGGTTAAGTCAGGTGGTAAAATTACATATTACTCAACACAAATCCGTGTATTTATCTCATTTTGACATAACGGACATATGACAAAAATATTTGACACAAGTTGATTAACGCTCGTATATTTGCCACACTTTGTAACATGTCTGAAATAAATTTTATGTAATGCGGCACATATTTTACAAAATGCTATTCTCTACCGTAATTATTTCTGTAATTCTCGAGAAAAAAATTATATACCAACTCCTGACATATTTAGGATAAGTCGGTTTGTCATTTGGGGCAATTACTGTATTGTTGAAGTTATTAATGACCAGTACTTATTTCACATTTATAATACCTGCAATGAATAATAACAAAGTTTAGGATACAAACAAATAATAGAAGGAATTAGGTGTATAAGTTAATAGCTTCCTTTATCATTAATTGAAAACATTTCGAGGAAAATGGCAAGGAAGTACGTGAAAAGCCCTGTCAGTTTCTTACTTTATTACACATCGAGATTATTTCACCTGTATCCTTTAAATTTTGACATGCACAAGAAGCGCAAGTTTAAGACTATCCATTATTTCAGTTTGCCTTGCTTAATAGCTCTTTTTACTGGTGTTTTTGCTTGGAATAACAAATTGAAGTACTCGCATTTCTACAAAAAAGGGAACATTTCATATAGTATCATAGATTTCACAATAAATTTAACTCTGACCTTGTACAACATATCTTGTATGATAATAGCACAAAGGTCAACCAAACAGTGGGATCTATTTTTTGCACCTCTGTTAAAAAAAGTGAAGAACGGGGACTATGTAAAAACTAGTTACGTATTTTACTTTGTTCACGTGATTCAGATTTTATGGATATTTCTTGAAATGTATATAACATCAACTGATAACGTCAGCATCTTTGCGCCATTTTTTCTGGGATTGATGGACAAAGTTAATATTTACGTCGTGCTAATTTTAGCACTGTTAATAAATAGCTATGTTACTTGCATAAAGGAGAACGTTGTTTTAGTTAAAACCAAGCTTCAGCGTGAAGTTATGTTGTTGACGAAGCTCAAAGGTCTCGAGAAGAATGGAGTTGCTGCGTTTGAGAAGTTTATCTCGCTCTCTGAGCTAGATGACGTTTTAGATTTCGTCGTCGAAATCTCGAAAGGAATAGACGCTTTCAATAAGATATACGGGACGCAGATATTGGGGCTGTCTGCTATTATCATGATGTACATAACCAATATGTGCAGTTCTATATTGGTTTTGGATATTTTTTTGGTGGTATTGGTATGTGTGAAAAGTTATTTCTCTATTATGCTCCTGGTAAGCGAATTAATTTATGTATTTATTTAACTCCGTGAGGATATTTCAAATCAATCAAGTAATTTTATTTATTTTTTTCATTACATACTTTTTTAAAACTTGCGAAATCAATTAGTTTACAACATAAATTAGTTTTATTTGCAATTAGTAACGTATCTACATACCAATATTAGTTAATGTTTAATAAATAATGTACAAAATTGTAGTTTTTAAAAACATTAGAATGTTTCTTTAATGTCAGGCGCTTTTTGTCCACATTGATATCGAAAAAATATGGTGACTTTAAAATAACACGTTGCTAAATCATACAAACGGCAGTCTGTTTTATTAAATTACACAGTCACACAAAAAAAGAAAAGTAGTCTGTACTTTTCATGCGACATATGTTATTTGTAGCACTCCTGATCACGATTCCGGTGTCAGTATTGAGCTATCACATCACAGGAATTTCCTAACCTCAAAAAACAAGTAAAAAATAGCAAAAATTCATGAAAAAGTTCTACAAAATTTTTTTTTTCTATATTTAAATGTTCATTTATGTACGAGTAGTTATTAAGACTCCGCCAAACGTGAATCCGCGGTCAGCATTAATGGTTCTTTTTCTAACCTCAAAAAAACGGGTCAATTAATGTCAGATATCACGAATTTTCAAACAATAACAGATTCGCGCCAAATTTGGTATACGGGGGTTTTCTAGGTCGCTGATCACGGATCCGATTTGCAAAATTCAAGATGGCGGATCCAAAATGGCCGACCAAATTTTCAAATAATAACAGAATCGCAGCAAATTTGGTATACGGGGGTTTTCGTGGTCGCTGACTACGTATTCGAGGTCAGAATTGCGAAACTCATTTTGTAATATTTTACTTTATAACCTGAGTACCCAATCATGTGTTAATCTACTTTTTTTCGGCTATATCTTGTTCTTTTTTCTGTAAAAGATCTATTCACGGGTTGAATTTTGTAAATCTCATCTCGGATTCAAGATCAGTGACCTCGAAAACCTCCGTATACCAAATTTGGCGCGAATGTGTTATTTTTTGAAAATTTGGTCGGCCGCCATTTTGAATTTTGCAAAATTGACCTCGAATTCGTGATCAGCGACCCCGAAAACCCCCTTATACCAAATTTGATGCGAATCTGTTATTTTTTGCAAATTTGGTCGGCCATCTTAAATCCGCCATTTTGAATTTTGCAAAATTGACCTCGGATCCGTGATCAGCGACAACGAAAACCCCCGTATACCAAATTTGGCGCGAATTTGTTATTTTTTGAAAATTCGTGATATCTAACCTTAATTGACCCGTTTTTTTGAGGTTAGAAAAAGAACCATCAATTCTGACCGCGCATTCACGTTCGGCGGGGTCTTAACTATATAAATGAACATTTGAATATAGAAAAAAAAAATTTTCTAGTTTTCCTAGCACGTTTTCGTAAATTTTTGCTATTTTTGACCTGGTTTTTGAGGTTAGGAAATTCTTCAATTCTGACACCGGATTCATGATCAGGAGGCAAAAATACTACTGATAACATATGTCGCATGAAAAGTACATACTACTTTTCTTTTTTGTGTGGTTGTGTTATTTTTCAATATATTTATTTTTCTGAAAAGAAAGGTTACAATTTTTAGAGTAGATTGAAAAAAAAATTATAAAAGTCATTCATTTTTCTGCTCGTTCTGATTTTTTAAATTTCTGAAATCATCCCTTACCTTCTAACCACCCTAACTTTGTTAATTTTACAAGTAGGTACAAGAAAAAGTCATTTGACCATTTTTGTGTATAATTTTATACTCTACAACTTTTATAAGAAACTTTTTTCTAGCTCTTACCTCTTTTGAATTATCTTGAAAAAACCCTTTATTTTGTTTTTTTCACCCATGGACTGGGGGTTGAAAAAAATTACTGTCACTTATTGTTATTATACATATACCTCAAACTAACTTGTATGAAAAATTCAGGCAAATTGACCAAACTACGATTTAAAGGTCCATTTAATACTGATTTGATTATTTTGAGAATGGAGATCAGAAAAACATTGTCAAAATATTCGAATTAGTTTTTAATTGGCAACGCCTAGTTACTAATTTTTGTGGTATCAAATTTGGAGAAAAGTTGTTACCGATTTTTTATTACTCACACAATTACAATCATTGGTTTTTAATATCTCGTTTGTCTAAATCATTCCAGTAATTCTCTTTCATTTTTAGGTTTGCGGGGCACTCACTGTGACCCCGTGCTTTGAAACCAAGAGAAAATTCGACGAAATCATAAAAGTCATCTGTAAACTTCTGATAGAACTACCTCACGGTTTAGAAGATCCTCGTTACAATTTTGTAAAGGAAAAACTCGTCCTTCTGATAAAACAGTTGGAGTTTAGAAAACCGTACTTTTCTGCGGCAGGATTTTATGAAATAAATCACGGCATGTTTATGTACATATTTGGCGGCGTTACTTCGTTTGTTGTTGTATATTCACAACTTCAGTACAAGACATTATAGAGTCAAATATAATAAGCTCACAAACACCAAAAACTGTATGTTAATAGTAACAAAATTATATAAGAGTTGAATTTATTGTTCAAATCAAATAACCAACTATTTATATTTTTATTTATACACAAGTGTGAAACTGCTTTTATAGTCACTTTGTCATATTCAATTTAGAATACAAACAAATAATGGTAAAAGCACCTTTTAAGTAATTACCTACTTACATTATCGATTTCCACCTCAACCACAATCCATTTCAGAAAAAGATGGCAAAGAAATACGTCCAAAACCCTGTCAACGTAAAACATTATTATATATCCAGAATATTTCATCTGTATCCACTAAATTTTGAGTTCCACAAGAGGAGAAGGTTTAGAGTTATTTATCACATCAGACTGCCGCTTTTGATAGCTTGCATTTTGGCTACATTTGCGTGGAACTACAGGAATAAATATTTGTATATTTACGTCAATGTCAAAGCTTCTTATGGTGTGTTGGATTTCGCGATAAACTGGTGCCTAACGTTTTACAACATATTCTGCATGATAATAGTGCAAAGATCTTCAAAACAATGGGAAACTTTATTCAAACCCTTATTCAGAATCACCAAAAGGAAGAAGTACACAAAAAACGACTACTTGTTTTACTGCTTGCATATAATACAGATGGTATGGATTCTTACTGAATTATACATTTATCGTTCTTATGAACCTATTTCTATTTCGCTAGTTGATAAAATGAATGTCTATATGGTGCAAACTACAGCATTACTAATAAATTGCTACGCAAGTTGCATTAAGGATGATATTACCTCAGTCAGAGATAGAATACAGCAAGAACTAACGCGGCTAACTAATCTCAAAACTACCGAGAAAAGCGATCTAGATGTGTTTGAAAAATTTACTGGCGGCTCCGAGGTAGACGATATCCTTTATTTCGTTATTGAAGTTTTCAAAGCAATAGATGCTTTCAACGCGATATACGGGATACAGATACTTGGACTGTCAGGTCTTCTTATGCTGTTAATGACTAACACCTTAAATTCGGTCCTAATTTTAATTTTGCATTTAAGCACCTGGGCTGCCGTTCTTGGCGTCAAAAGTTATCCATCTGTTGCATTAGCGGTAAGCGACAGATTTTTTATTCCATTGGAAAAATTCACTATATCACTGTTTATTTCTTTTTCAGATATACGGGGTCTTGGTGGTTTATCCTTGTTTTGAAGCAACGAAAAAGGTCGATGAAGTGGTCAAAGTCGCTAACAGGCTCTTGATAACACTGCCGCACGGTTTGGAGGATTCTCGTTACAAAATTTTAAAGGAAAAACTCGTCCTTTTAATAAAACTGTTGGAGTTTAGGAAGCCGTACTTTTCCGCGGCGGGGTTTTATGAAATAAATTATGGCATGTTTGTGTATGTATTCGGGGGAGTTACCTCTTTTGTTGTTGTGTATTTACAACTTCAGCACATGTAATATTTTTTTTTAAACAGCATAACTAAGTATAATACTTTCACGGGCAATTTTTCAGAGTTTTTTTCTTGGACACCCTGTACTAGCGAACTTAATATTCTCGATGGCATATTTGTTATAAAAAGAAGCAAAATTTTTTATTAAGACTGACTTTTTCCCATGAAGTGAAATTAGAAACATTTTGTGACTTTTTCTAGACTAACTAGACTCTGTCTTCGACTTTGTGTTTATATAAATTTTGAAGGAAAGGAGATATGTGTCCTTTCAATATAGGTAACGATTGATAAAAATATAATTAATGATTTTTTGTTCGTAATATATTTCGATAAATAGTTTTGATAAGAGATATACAGTACGCGCCTAAAGTATGGAATAAATTCAGTAAAAAAAAACAAATTTATTTTGGGAAAATTCTCCTTTAATTTAAAAAATACATATTTTAGCATAAAAGGCGATTTTCAACCGTCATTTGTTTTCGAGTAATGACGTCATCGACATTTTTTTTAAATAGCAACCCCCTATTTTTTATCTTGATTGTGCAAGATCGTTTCATTGTCGATGCGACACTATTAAAATGTTGCCATCTTACATAGGAAAGTTTTCGAAAATGGCGATCGAATATTAGAAAACGTAAATTTTATTCATTAAAAAAATTACAATTCCTATGTCAAGCAAATACAATTTATTAAGTTTTCTACCTAAATTAAGTTTTCGAATTGCCACCCACCGACTTCTTGACAATACGCAAGTCGGTGTAGAAATTCTTCTTGCACATTATGAATTATTTCTGGGGTAACTCTGTGTATTTCATCTGTAATACAATTTTAGAGTTCTTCTAAATTATGTGGTCTATTAACGTACACTTTGGACTTTAAGTAGCCCCATAAGAAATAGTCCAGGGGTGTAAGATCTGGGGATCTCGCGGGCCATTCTATCGGTCCTCGTCTGCCGATCCACCTCCTAGGAAAACAATTGTCCAGAAAATCTCGAACAGGCCGCGCATAGTGCGGAGGTGCACCGTCTTGCTGAAACCATATGGTGTCATCAGGAATATCAGGGTCATTATCGTTAGGAAAAATTACTGCAAGCACTGGAACAAGGTCATTTTGTAAAAACTCTAAATATCTTTCTCCTGTAGGAAGCCTTTGAAGGAACCCTTCAAAGAAGAAAGGCCCTACTATTCTGTTGTTAAATATTCCAGCCAACACATTTAATTTCTGTGGGTTGTGTCTCTGCCATTCAATGAGGATTTTCCCGACTCCAATACTTGCAAGTTTGACGGTTCACTGTACCATTGAGACAAAACGTGGCCTCGTCTGAATAAAGTATTTGCCGGTGTAAATCTCTATTTACTTGACATAAATCCATCATAATTTCACAAAAGTGTAAGGGGCGGTCGGCATCGTCTTCATTGAGTTCCTGCACAAATTGAATTTTGTAGGGATGATATTTTCCTGCCTCACGATACGTAGCACTGTGGTCTGACTAATTTCATTGTTTAATGCAACAATCGTGAAGTATTATGAAGATTATCTACCATACTTATCAAAATGTTCTATTTGTGATCTTCACTAACGCTTGGACGTCCAGGTTGAAATATTTACAACATTACCAGTTTCTCTAAATTTAGATTCTATCTTACTGACTGCTGATTGGCTGATACGGCGATCTGGATGTTTTTCATTATATAAATCGCAAACTTCCTGTTGCGTTCTGGTCTTATCCCCGCATCCGATAAGAATTAACATTTCCATTCTTTATGTGACAGTTAAATGTGCCATAATACTTTAAATTCAACAATAATTTTTTTCCACGGTCGGGAGTAGAAATCAGTTTCTATGACATCAAAATTAAAACAGAAGTAGTCGATTATTCCCAAGGGAGTATAATGCTCCCAAGGGAGTTTACATTATGGAGAACGTTTTTCATGCAAAAAAAAGATAACATTGAAATTATTTATTGACATTTAAATTAAATGTTACATTTGTACAATTTTCAAAATTAATATTAGAAGGAATATTACTTTCGCTTACATTTACAGTTTTTGTGATTGCGCTAGTAGTGGTACCTACTAAAACCTGATTAGCAATTTTGGTCTTATTTTCAATGGAGTTCTCGACATAACCCTCAGCGACTGTCGTTGATTTCCAACCAGCATGACGCTTTATTGTCGTGATATCCACACCAGCATCTGCCAGTAATGTCGCTGAAGATCTTCGTAAGCAGTGACCAGTATAACATGCAGCATCAGGTAATTTTAAATACGAAGCTACTACACTCGGAATTTTTCCCATGGTATTCTTGCCAACTGGCTGCGAACTACATTTTCCTGCTTTGTAGTACAAAAAAAGGCGCTTATGCTTGACGTGGGGAGGACGAAGGGACAGGTATTTTCGAAACAATTCAAGCATATTTCCCACATCGGTAACCACAAAGGTTCGTGGAATCTTTGTCTTAGTGTTTGGAATTTTTACAATCAAGGAAGAGCCTACATCCTCAATATCATCTACAGTTAAATTGACTAGTTCATCAGTTCGACAAGCTCCGGCAATCCCCAGAATTAATCCAACCTATAAAAAATCAAAATACTTAATAATTGAAATACCTAACAACAAAAGTAATCTTACCTTAATCATTAAGAATTCTTTGTCATCTGCACTTGATAGAAAACGGTCGATTTCACCCTTTGTCAATATTTTCGATTTTTTCGCTTGATATCCGTCACCGGTTCTTTTCAAAAATGCGATCAGCTTGGGGAATTTGCTTATATCTATGTTGTCGTAAATTATCAAGCATGACTTAACCATAGAATATTGCGCCCATAATGTGGAAGACTTGTAATTCTTTGCATTTTCACTGAAGTATGCCAACAAAACATTCTCGCTGTATACTTGAACATTTTTCTCGGCGCACCACTTTTTGAACCGATTGTAGGCTATATCGTATAAAGATCTTGACTTCGTAGGCAGCAAATTGCTTATTGCAATATTTGCAGCCTCCACAATCTCTTCCGACTCACAATTATTCATTGTGCACTAAACAAACTTTAAACTAAACCAAACTAGCACCTTAATTTGACAATTCTTTTTGTTTGTTTATTTTGTAGTTATGACAATAACTCAACGACTACTAAATAAATGCTCAAATCCGAATACAATAATTCTGGTGCTACTTACTTCATAATGACAAAATATGTGTTTTTAAGTTAATGAGACCGTGGAAAAAATAGTATATACCATTCGGGAGAGATGCTATTTTGTCCTCGGTGCATTGTAGCCCTCGGGCTTCAAATTGCACCTCTGCCAAAATAACGCATTTCTCTCCCTTATAGTATAATGTACTATTATATCGCTTACAATACTTAGAAAGTCAGCGTGAAAGTGACACTTTGTAAAGATTTACACCTACGTGATCCATAAAAAACTTCAGGCATTTCGAAAAACTAAATTTGATAACGTTTTTGCTTTATTTTAATTGATTTGGGTTTTCTAACATTCAATCGTCATTTACTCGAAAACTTTCCTATGTAAGATGGCAATATTTTAATACTGTCGGATCGACAATGAAACGATCTTGCAGAATCAAGAAAAAAAATAGGAGGTAGCTATTTAAAAAAAATGTCGATGACGTCATTACTCGAAAACAAATGACGGTTGAAAATCGCCTTTTATGCTAAAATATGTATTTTTTAAATTAAAAATCGACCTGTTCGAGGAATTTTCCCAAGAAAAATTTGTTTCGGTTTTACTTAATTTATTCCATACTTTAGGCGCATACTGTATATGACACACATTCATTCTTAATTGTTCAACATTGAGGACATTTTTAAATAATAAATACATTCGAAAGTCCTAGTCATAAAAGACATACATTAAAATAATGTGGCACGTGGCAACCATTGTTTCCATCTGTCTGTATTTATGATTTATTAACATTCAATACCGAGCAATTAAATTAATATTAAGTACAGTCATTTGTCACAGACTTTAGTCAAAATGTTGCTTCTACATAAACAAGGACCTGGATTGAAGCTTGTGGAATACATTTATTTATTTTTGGGTATCTCAACACTCAAGTCAAGAAAACCATGTCTGGTAATTTTCAATAAAATTTACGTTATACTCCTCTGTATCCTTTTAGCTATTTATTCTGGGTACAGTCTTTATGCTAGGATTGTCGCTTTCTACCACTTCCTGATACCAACTATTAAGGTTTTGGATTTACTTGCATATTCTGTCACTAGTGCATCGAGCTTATTTTTCATTACATTCGCAACACACGCCAGGCGAAATAGCATAAGAAAATTAGGCACCGACTTGGACAACCTAGAACTTACATTCATCAGAAGATTTCGATTCAGAAGAGACAAATACCACGGCAAGATATTCTTCGTTGCCTTTTTATTGTACGAAGCATGGTTGTTCGCTTATTTTTACTACAGTTACAAGTACCTTTACCGAACACATATTAATACACCTTATTACATAAATACTTACATCATGTCAGCCTTTGTTCTGCAAATAGCCAACCATTTGATTAAATTGAGAGTTTTAATAAGGTTCTTTAACGAAAAACTAAAAGAAAATTTGTATCTACTAACCAGCAACTCCAAACAAGTGAATATGTACGTTTTTCTTAAAACCTACTTCAGTATATGGAGCTTGATAGAGGCTGTTAACTATTCTTATGGTTATCAAATAGCTTTTGTCACCCTCACAATGGTGGTGATATTTCTGAATGATATAAATTTTTTCGTGAAGACATTTATGGACCTACAGGTTGACAAAGTTAATTGGAGATTGAGAGCTGTAGGGTCGTGGTGGGATACTTGTATATTTATGGTAAGGATTGAACCATTAGTCTGTACAATTTTTGAACAAAATTCGAATTAACTAAACTATCATTAATTTTCGATATAGAATCATACTCTAAATATTGGCATATCAACTTCAGGAGTGCCTCAAGGATGTAACATTGGTCCTTAACTCTTTCACCTATTTGTAAATGTTGTTCGTGCAGTTCTTACGCATCTTAAACTTATTTTTTGCAATTTCAGAATTAATATTAATTGAAAAATAACAAAATCGTTTAAATTTTAGTGCTTCTAGTCTAGTAGGTACAATTTTTATGTATCTTCATATTTTTTTTTAGGGTTTTGGGGTTATATTGGCGGTAAGTTGTGAACGGGTTATTAGGGAATTGAACAAGACTTCGGATATCAGCTACAAAATGGTGATAAACGATTTCGATACTGGTACTCGAAAATCAATGAGAACAAAGGAAGAAATATTAATTTTATCCGAATACTTGACCAAAAGAGAAACAAATTTTTCTTGTTCTGGGTTATTTTCAATCGATTTTTCAATGATCTACATGGCACTTGGTGTAGTGATTAGTAATATGGTTGTTATATTACAATTTAAATAAATATATGCTTGAAATTTATATATTACAGCAGATTACAACAAGCTTAAATTTGGCACACTCGACTTAAGTAACAAATTTATAACTAAAAATTTAAATAAGTTGCTTGTATTCTCTGTCATGCTTAGGTACTGTTCTCAATAAATATTTATCATTATAGCAAAAAAATATGTATAAATTTTTATTCAATTGTCTTGCATGTAAACGGAAACATATCGCGATATCTACCGTAGATTGAAAGTACTAAACGTTCTCACAATGCAGTTTTCTGTACGCGGTAACATATCATTACTACTATAAAATCAATATCAGATAAACGTAGTATAAACTGTGTATCACAAAAAGAAGTTTCTCACAGTTGATAGTAGATGGCATTACACTTAAAGTTGAGATATTTTACTAACGACGAACTAACGACATTATTCTTGGACTTCATTTATTTCTACATGAATTAATAATACTGAAAAAAATGTTTATCTGCCATTTTTGTTTATATTTACAGAGAAGATGCCCTGTGTAAAATATTGGTAGTGACATAACCATAATGGCAGGTCTATTTGCTCAGATAAAGCATGTGACCTGGAACTAACACAAAATGACTTGTAATATTCAAATGACACCCCATTATTGGCTGCAGATCAAACTCTATTGCCAAGGATATCAATTGTGGTGCTTAGGGCGAAAAGGGAGATATGTCATTTCATAAATTTACAAGATTCGTTCTCGATAAATTGACATATGACTCAATTTCTTTAAATAGCAATTTTTTAGGGTATCGTAACAATCACGTAATGCAGATAGATTATTTCTTTGAGAAATATAACAGCTTTGACAGTATTAGTAAGTTTTTACGGCAAACAAGTTTGTAATAGTCAATTTTAATGTTCTATTTGTCACGAAATGTGGCATGTCTGTACTTATACAAGTGACTGCGAGTCTTCTGAACACTACGTACAAATAATTAAACGCATATTCGTCTAAATTTCAATAACAGATAGTCCTTCATATCAGTTAAAAGCAAGATAGGGAAATCTCATAAGCTTCCTATAATTTGAAAACATATTTTATCAGAAATAAATTTAATTTGAAGGTAACTGATGATTTTCTTATTTTTACTAATGCTTCTTTATTAATAAAATTCTGAAATAAAGAAATTGACAGTAAATAAAAAATTTTTTAAATATAATTGGATATAAACTTTTTTTTTGTAAATTTAATGCAATTTTACAGTAATGGTATCATATATTTGAAATGGTAAAAATATAAAACTGAATATCGCCGTAAATATATCTAATATTTTATGAAAAAAATTGAAATTGCAATAGGTTATATTTATAACACAATTTAGGACTTATTCTGCTATCAATTAATTGAAGCCATTTATCTGTCTGTATTAAAATAATGTCAATGTATTTTTACAGTAAAATTACATAATTTTAAGAAACAATTTTGTAAAATTGACAGTTTTTAATATGAAATTTCGACATTCTAAAAGATAATTTATTTAGTATCATATATATAGCACCATACCTGGCACTTTACAATGTAATTTCACAACTTACTTAAGTATTAAGTTTTATTTGTTGTAATTTCACAGCATTCCTTTTCGAAGTGCGTGAAAATAACAAATTATGCGAATTTTGGACACATTTATGCTTGGAATATGCTTTCGTTGCATTCATACTACCAATTATATAAGTAAGTGTAATTTTACAGCAAAATTACATCTTTCTAATAATTGTACGGTAAATTGCCATAATTTTTAAGCTACTTTAAAAATGTGAATTTCATGAAAGTTATTTTATAGAACATATTTACAAACTTTACAATGTAATTTCACAAAGTACATAGCAGGTGAATTAATTTTTATTTTTTTATTAGTATTCCTTTCCGTAAATATGTAAAGATAACAAAGTAAATGAATAATCGTTCACATTATTTATGCCTTCGTTGTAAATTTACCTTTAATTTTACAAGCAAATGTAATTTTACAGTAAAATTACATCTTTCTAACAATTATGTGGTAAACTTGTCATAATTTTTAATCTACTTTAAATGTGAATTTCATGAAAGTTATTTTATAGAACATATTTACAGCACTTTACGATGTAATTTCACAACATACATAGCAGGTGAATTAATTATTATTTTATTATTAGCATTCATTTGCGTAGCTACTATGTAAAGATGACAAAGTAAACGAATAGTTCACATTTATACTTTCGTTGTAAATTTACCTTTAATTTTATAAGCAAATGTAATTTTACTGTAAAATTACATTTGTTTAGGTATTTGTAATTTTCCTAAAATTTAAAATAATTTAATAGCTACTAAACAATTTCACAACATCTATTTTAATTGTTAATATTTTCGCAATGTGTGAAGGTAGCAAACATTTTTACAGTGAATTTACATTGTAATTTCACAGCCTACATATACTATTGGTAAGAAGAAAACATATTTGAATTGCCATGACCTACTTACTAATCGTAATATTGCGGTGTTACTTTTCGTAGTATTTGAAGATTATAATTAAAATGTCCATTGACATTTATTTATTTATTGAAATTTGCTTTCTTTATAATTATTATATGTAAATTTTAGTTCTATAGAAAAATGATATGTTTTAATGCAATTATTTGGGAAATTGCTTTAATCCACGAATATTGAAAGTAAATTTAGAAACTGTTTTAAATGCACTTTACAATGTAATTTCACAACTTACTACTTAAGTGTTAAGTTTTATTTGTTGTAATTTCACAGAATTCCCTTTCGAAGTGTGTGAAAATAACAAATTAGGGGAATTTTGTACACATTTATACTTGGAATATGATTTCGTTGCATTCATACTACCAATTATATAAGTAAATGTAATTAACAGCAAAATTACATCTTTCTAAATTATTGTATTGTAAACTTGCCATAATTTTTAAACAAATTTGAATGTGAATTTCAAGTTACTTTATCGAACATATTTACAGGCGCGTTACAATGTAATTTCACAACGTTCTCATGTAGTTTTTTTTTTCACAACGCTCATAGCAAGTAAGAGTTAATCTGGTTTAATTATAATTTTACTGTATTTCCTTTGGGAATATTCATTGAAATTTGAGTTTGAAATTTGTCAGTAATCACAATATTCCAATTATACATCCAGCTGTAATTTTACTGCAGAATTACATTTGTTTAAGTATTTGTAATTTCACTAAAATTAAATTAAGTTTACATAATATTTATAACCACTAAACAATGTAATTTCATGTGGGGAGGTATAATCTATTTTAATTGTTAACATTTTCGCAATGTGTGAAGGCTGCAAAAGATTTTACAATTTACATTGTAATTTCACAGTCTACGTATACCATTGGTAAGAGCAAAATCTATTTGAATTGCTTCGACTTACTAATCGCAATATTGCAGTGTTACTTATCGTAGTATGTGAAGATTATAAAATAAAATGTTCATTGACATTTATTTATTTATTGAAATTTGTTTTCTTTATATTATTTTTTAATTCTATAGAAAAATGATATGTTTTAACGGAATTATTCGAAAAATTGCCAAGGTTTTAATTGAGGAATATTGAAAGTAAATTTACAGAAAGTTTTACATGCACTTTAATGTAATTTCACAACAGGTAACCTGTTTTAATTGTTATGTAACTGTAATCTTGTGGTGTTACTGTGTGACAAAATAATATATTCGTTGATATTTTTGCTTGGGATTTATTTTATATTATGTTTAAATTACACGAATAATTTTACAGAATATTCTATAGGCATTTTACAATGTAATTTTACAACGAACATATATTATTAGTAAGAAGTAATCTGTCTTGATTATTGTAATTTTACAGTAGTCGTCTATATTTGTTACTTTTTT
Source organism: Anoplophora glabripennis (assembly GCF_000390285.2). Classification (NCBI taxonomy): domain Eukaryota; kingdom Metazoa; phylum Arthropoda; class Insecta; order Coleoptera; family Cerambycidae; genus Anoplophora; species Anoplophora glabripennis. The sequence continues at coordinate 101,349 of NW_019417255.1, forward strand.
TGTACAGTCACGCCTTTTTACGTCATTATTTCTACAGATTTATCAAAGTTTTCAATTCACTTGTAATTTCACGAATATTGAAAGTAATTTTACACATTTTACATACACTTTACAATGTAATTTCACAACATTGTAACCTATTGTAGTTGTAACTTTACAGTATCAATATTTTTTGTATTTATGCTGGAGATTTGTTTCTAGATGCCCTGCTAACACTTATTAACCCCACCGTATATTGTCGCCGCGACCACTCTGCCCCTACCCCCTCACCCCGAATATTTCATACGCGTAATTAGAAGCGTCGCCTGTAAAACTTAACGACAACTTGTTTAATTTGAGCGTTATAAGCAAGGCACGGAACCGCATCGTCAGTTTCCCCACTCCGGCTGCGCCAGGAGCCCTCCGAAACCTGAAAGCCCTCATCCCGCTGAACGGTGTCAGTCTGCCTCTGAAATTCCTGAAACTGGACGGGCGCGGGCGAGTTCCGGAATTTGCGCGGACGGTCGCGTATGCTTCGGTGGGAAGTTTCACCGGTGGTTATATAACCGCGTTTTCGAGATATCTATGACTAACTTGACGTTACAGAGGTGTTGCACTGACGTTTAAATTTAAAATCGAGTGCGTCGCCCGCACTTCTAGCTATCTATGGATAATTTTTGTGAGTTCTTTGAATTGAATTTTTATATTTGTTGGTGTGGATTTGTTACAGGCTTTGCGACAGCTTTGAAAATGTCCCCTCTAGTCCTGGGAAAGTACCCTCGATAAAATAACAGTTCTCCTTTCATTTCATTTGATGTTTTTGAAAAAAAAAAATGTAATTTAAACCGCAATGCCACAAATAAATTTACAGACAATATCTAAAGTAGGAGGATGATTATACAGGGTGTATCTAAATAACACCGAAAAAATTCAAGGGGCGATTCTCCGATGAAAATTAATATGGGTCTTTGGTATAAAATTTTTTGAAAAAACCCTCCCCTGAAAAGTTACGCCCCTCCTAAAATTACAAAAAAAAATTGTTTTTCTTTTTTATCTTCCACGTACATCAAGCTAAAGAAACCAAACTTGGTGAACATTATCTGTCAATAAAACTACACTTTTTGAAATTTTTTCAACCCTGAACTATTTTTGTAAGGGGTTGAAATAATCAACCCCTATGACATTTTTTCAACTA
>NW_019417255.1:104818-105998 GCF_000390285.2 Anoplophora glabripennis
TGTGTGAATTTAATTTTGTTTCTGCAATAAATGATTTTACGAGAGTGACAGAAAATAGTCGGTCTTGCTTAGACCATGTTTTTATTAGGACTAAATGCGATTATGAATACTTATTACCTTTTGTGATAAAAACAAAACTAACTGATCATTATACGGTACTTGTTCAAATTATTTTTGAAACTAGTAAGATTTCCAAAAAAGATATAAAAATAAATAGAAGAGTTGACTATAAAGAACTTAGCGAAGGCATGACCCAAATTAGTTATAATGAAATTTATCAAGCTAACAGTATTGAATCGGGTTTTGAGAAACTTCTATATATTATTACAAAAGAGATACAAAAATCCACTTACATTATAAGGAAATCAGAAAGGAAGCGCAAAAGTTGGATCACGCAGGGTATTATTAATTCAATAAACAAAAGGGATAAAATGTATAACCAGTTATTGGAAAGATTTGACATTAATTTAAAAAATCGATACCTATTTTATAGAAATCGTTTAAATAATGTAATTAAATCTGCTAAGATGAACTATTATAAAAATAGAATTGCGCAAAGTTCAAATAACAATAAAGCGATGTGGGAAACTGTGAAGGAATTAACTTCGTCTAAGAAAATATCAAGGGATATTCAATACCTTAATCACAATGAAGAAACTATAAAAGATAAACGAATTATGGTTGACGTATTTAATGACCATTATGTTACTGTGGGTCAAAAATTGGCAGGTAAAATTAATAATCAGCCAGAAGTCAATCCAACATCAAATTATTTTAATCATTTTGAATCCATATTTCTTAAACCAACAATATTAACTGAAATAAATAATATAATACAATCACTCAAAAGTAACAAGTCACCTGGTGAAGATGGAATTACAGGGAAATTATTAAATTGCATGGGTCCATTTCTGACTGAACCTTTAATGTTCTTAATCCATAAATGCTTTGAAGAAAGATACGTTCCTAATGCATTGAAAACTTCTATGATAATACCAGTATTTAAATCTGGCGATCGTGCTGATGTTGTTAACTACCGACCAATATCGTTAATTACAACTCTATTTAAGGTCTTTGAAAAGATTATAAAAGAAAGGTTATGTACCTACCTTGAGAGACATCAGGTATTATCACCAAGACAGTATGGTTTTAGAGCTAGGGTATCTACGCAAGATGCTAT